>NC_092044.1:70913944-71212573 GCF_003086295.3 Arachis hypogaea
GTCAGAGTGGTTTGTTAGAATTCTCTTCTGTTGCTGAGAAGATGATGGAAAAGGCTTGCCATTGCTAAACCTGTTTCTTCCACCATTATTGTTGTTGAAACCTTGTTGAGGTCTCTGTTGATCCTTCCATGAGAGATTTGGATGATTTCTCCATGAAGGATTATAGGTGTTTCCATAGGGTTCTCCCATGTAATTCACCTCTTCCATTGATGGGTTCTCAGGATCATAAGCTTCTTTTCAGATGAAGCTTCCTTAGTACAGCTGGTGCATTTGTATTCAGACAGACTTTGAGAAATCATATTGACTTGCTGGGTCAATATTTTGTTCTAAGCCAATATGGCATTCAGATATCAATCTCAAGAACTCCTTTCTTCTGATTTGTCCCATTGTTCACAGGATTCCTTTCAGAAGTGTACATGAATTGTTATTTACAACCATTTCAATGAGTCTTGAGCTTCTGCAGGCTCTTCTTCAGATGAAGAGATCCTCCAGCAGAGTGTCCAATGACATCTTGGACAGTTCAGACAGACCATCATAGAAATACCTATGATGCTCCATTCAAAAGCATGTCAGAGGACACTTTCTGATCAATTATTTGTATCTTTCCCAATTTATAGAGGGATTCACCTTCCTTCTGTCTGAAGGTTTGGACTTCCACTCTAAGCTTACTCAATTTTTGAGGTGGAAAGAACTTTACCAATAAGGCATTGACTAGCTTTTCCGAAGAGTTCAGGCTTTCTTTAGTTGTGAGTCCAACCATATCCTAGCTCAGTCTCTTATAGCAAAAGGGAATAGCATAAGTCTGTAGACCTCAGGGTCAACCCCATTGGTCTTGACAGTGTCACAGATTTGCAAGAATTCAGCTAAAAACTGATGAGGATCTTCCAATGGAAGTCCATGGAACTTGCAATTCTGTTGCATTAGAGAAACTAATTGAGGCTTAAGCTCAAAGTTGTTTGCTCCAATGGCAGGGATAGAGATGCTTCTCCCATAGAAGTCAGGAGTAGGTGTAGTAAAGTCACCCAGCACCTTCCTTGCATTGTTGGCATTGTTGTTGTTTTCGGCTGCCATGTCTTCTCTTTTGAAGATTTTGTTAGGTCCTCTATAGAGAGTAGTGCTTAGCTTCTCTTAGCTTTCGCTTCAAGGTCCTTTCAGGTTCAGGTCAGCCTCAACAAGAATGCTTTTGTCTTTGCTCCTGCTCATATAAAAGAGAAGAGAACAAGAAATATGAATCCTTATGTCACAGTATAGAGATTCCTTAATGTCAGAGGAAAAGAAGAATAGAAGGAGAGAGAAGAGAAGAATTCGAACTTATCGAGAGAGATAGAGTTCGAATTGTTGATAGTGAGAGTGTTAGTCCTTAAATAGAAGGATGTGAGAAGAGGGGAAGAATTTTGAAAATAAATTAAAAGATTTTAAGAAATTTTGAAAAATTGAAGAATGATTTTCAAAAATAAAGTTGGAAAGAAATAAAGTGATTTTTGAAAAAGATTTTGAAATTAGAAATCAAAAAGATTGAAAATTATTTGGAAAAAGATGTGATTAAGAAATATGATTGAAGAGTTATGTTTTAAAAAGATATATTGAAAGATATGATGAGAAACAATTTAAAAAGATTTGATTTTTAAAATTAATACTTGGCTAACAAGAAATTAAAGGATATGATTAAACATTAAACCTTTCTTAACAGAAAAGGCAACATACTTGAAATGTTGAATCAAATCATTAATTGTAGGCAAGTATTTTGAGAATGGAAAGAAATTGATTTTGAAAATATATGATTGAAAAGATTGTTTGAAAAAGATTTGATTTTGAAAAATTATGAAAACTTGAAAAAAATTGAATTAAAAACAAAATCTTCCCTCTTGTATCATCCTGGCGTTAGATGCCCAAAATGTATCCATTCTGGCGTTTAACGCCCAAAATGCTACCCTTTTGGGCGTTAAACGCCCAGCCAGGTACCCTGGCTGGCGTTTAAACGCCAGTTTTCCTTCTTCACTGGGCGTTTTGAACGCCCAGCTTTTTCTGTGTAATTCCTCTGCTGCATGTTCTGAATCTTCAATTCTCTGTATTATTGACTTGAAAAGATACAAATTAAAATTTTTTTGAATTTTTAATGATGAGGAATAATCAAAATGCCACTAAGATCAAATAAATAATGCATGCAAGACACCAAACTTAGAAGTTTGTATACTATTGACACTAACAAATGAGAATATATATGAGAAACAACAAAACACTCAAGACAAGAGAATTTAAAGATCAGAGCAAGAAATCATCAAGAACAACTTGAAGATCAATGAAGAACATAATGCATGTAATTTTTGAAAATTAGAAGAATAAAGACATGCAATTGACACCAAACTTAAAATTAGACACTAGAGTCAAACAAGAAACAAAAAAATATTTTTGATTTTAAGATTTTATAAATTTTTTTGTGCTTTTTCGAAAATTGAGTGGAAAAGAAAAACAAGGGTTCAAAATTCTTAATGAGAATTCCAGGAATCATTGCAATGCTAGTCTAAGACTCCGGTCCAGGAATTAGACAAGGCTTCACAGCCAGCCAAGCTTTAGCAGATCATTGATCACAACAGCAAAATTGATAGAAATCAACAAGCTCTTGAGATGATAAGTTGAAACCTCGGTCCAAAAGATTAGACATGGCTTCACAGCCAGCCATACTTCAACAAATCATCATGAAACTCTAGAATCCATTCTTAAAAACTCTGAAGAACAAAATAGAAATATTTTTTTGTATTTTTGAAAAATTTTCGAAAAGTAAAAAGCTTAAACATAAAATAAAATACCTAATCTAAGCAACAAGATGAACCGTCAGTTGTCCACACTCAAACAATACCCGGCAACGGCGCCAAAACCTTGGTACACGAAATTATGATCTTCAATGGCGCCATCAACATGGTACGCTCAATTGCAATCCCAACTCTTTATCACAACTTTGCACAACTAACCAGCAAGTGCACTGGGTCGTCTAAGTAATAAACCTTACGCGAGTAAGCGTCGATCCCACGGAGATTGTTGGTATGAAGCAAGCTATGGTCATCTTGTAAATCTCAGTCAGGCGGATTCAAATGGTTATGGAGGATTAATGATTAAAAGATAAATAAAATATAAAATAAAGATAGAGATACTTATGTAATTCATTGGTGAAAATTTCAGATAAGCGTATGGAGATGCTTTGTCCCTTCCGTCTCTCTGCTTTCCTACTATCTTCATCCAATCCTTCTTACTCCTTTCCATGGCAAGCTGTATGTTGGGCATCACTGTTGTCAATGGCTACAGTCCCGTCCTCTCAGTGAAAATGTTTAACGCGCTCTGTCACAGCACGGCTATTCATCTGTCGGTTCTCGATCATGTCGGAATAGAATCTAGTGATTCTTTTGCGTCTGTCACTAACGCCCCACAATCGCGAGTTTGAAGCTCGTCACAGTCATTCAATCCCTGAATCCTACTCAGAATACCACAGACAAGGTTTAGACCTTCCAAATTCTCAAGAATAGCCGCCAATGGATTCTAGCTTATACCACGAAGATTCTGATTAAGGAATCCAAGAGATATCCACTCAATCTAAGGTAGAATGGAGGTGGTTGTCAGGCACACGTTCATAAGTGACAACAATGATGAGTGTCACAGATCATCACATTCATCAAGTTGAGGAACAAGTGATATCTTAGAACAAGAATAAGCTGAATTGAATAGAAGAACAATAGTAATTGCATTAATACTCGAGGTACAGCAGAGCTCCATACCTTAATCTATGGTGTGTAGAAACTCTACCGTTGAAAATACATAAGGACAAGGTCTAGGCATGGCCGAATGGCCAGCCTCCCAAAGAAGGTTCAATCATAAAAATATGATCAAAAGATGATCCAAAGATTGAAAGAGCCCCCCAAATACAATAGCAAAAGGTCCTATTTATAGAGAACTAGTAGCCTAGGGTTTACAGAAATGAGTAAATGACGTAAAAGTCCACTTTCGGGCCCACTTGGTGTGTGCTTGGGCTGAGCATTGAAGCTTCCATTTGAAGAGACTTTTCTTGGAGTTAAACGCCAGCTTTTGTGCCAGTTTGGGCGTTTAACTACCACTTTTGTGCCAGTTCCGGCGTTTAACGCCGGGAATTCTGAAGCTGACTTGGAACGCCTGTTTGGGCCATCAAAACTCGGGCAAAGTATGGACTATTATATATTGCTGGAAAGCCCTGGATGTCTACTTTCCAACGCAATGGAGAGCGCGCCAATTGAGATTCTGTAGCTCTAGAAAATCCACTTCGAGTGCAGGGAGGTCAGAATCCAACAGCATCTGCAGCCCTTTTCATCCTCTGAATCAGGTTTTTTCTCAGGTCCCTCAATTTCAGCTAGATAATACCTGAAATCACAGAAAAACGCACAAACTCATAGTAAAGTCCAAAAAGTGAATTTTAAATTAAAACTAACAAAAATATAATAAAAACTAACTAAAACATACTAAAAGCATACTAAAAACAATGCCAAAAAGCGTATAAATTATCCACTCATCACCCAGCAGTAAAGAGCAAGTGACAATTGAAGAAAAGAACCAAGAAAGGCTCAAAGAAATAGAAAAACCTCAAACTTCAAAGAAGGGGAAGCAAATCATGGAGGAGCCATCACAAGAACAGAGGAAGTTAGTGAAGAATTATATCCCTCCTTTGCCATACCCTCAAATGTTTAACAAGGAGATCAAAGACCAACAATTCCCTAAGTTCTTAGAGGTATTCAAGAAGCTAGAGATCAATATTCCACTTTCTGAAACTCTAGAACAAATGCCTCTATATGCAAAATTCCTCAAAGAGCTCATCAACAAGAAAAGGAGTTGGAATGAGAAGGAGACAATAATTTTAACACAAGAATGCAGTGCTGTCATCCAAAGAGGCCTTCCTCCAAAGCTTAAACATCCAGGAAGCTTCATCCTATCCTACACTATAGGCAATAGAACATTGGATAAAGCTCTATGTGACTTAGGAGCTAGCATCAATTTGATGCCCCCTCGCTAATGAAGAAGCTTGCAATAGAGGAATTCAAGCCTACCAGGATGTCACTCCAAATGGCTAACAGATTACTCAAGATACCAAATAGGGTTGTGGAAAATTTATTAGCAAAGATTGGAGAGTTCATTTTTCCTACTGACTTTGTTATCCTGGACATGGAAGAAGAGGGACACAGTTCAATTATATTGGGACGTCCTTTCTTAGCAACAGCAAGAGCCATCATTGATGTGGAGAAAAGGGAGATGACACTCATGGTGCATGATGAAAAGATGATCATCAATGTCTTCAAAACCATGCAATATCCTCTAGAGAAGGAAAGGCATATGAGAGTGGAGATGATAGAAGAAGTGGAGGAGGAGCTACTGGAAGATGACAACCAGGAGGAACAAGAAGAGGAAATAGAGGTGGAACAAGAGTTCATAGAAGAGGAAGTGGTGGAGATTGCCATTGAAGGCAAGGAAAAGGAGAAACCAAAAAAGAGTTAAAGCCTCTTCCCCCTCATCTCAAATACGTGTTTCTTGGAGAAGAAGAGGCCCTGCCAATGATCATAAACTCCTTCTTGAACATGGAAGAAGAAACAAAACTGATTGAAGTGTTAAAAGCTCACAAGACAGCCTTGGGTTGGACAATTGAGGATATCAAAGGCATCAGCCCTGCCATTTGTATGCATAAAATTCTATTGGAGGAAGATTCAAAGACTGTGGTTCAACCCCAAAGAAGACTTAACCCAACCATGAAGGAGGTGGTTCAAAAAGAAGTGATAAAGCTATGGAATGCTGGGATAATCTTTCCAATCTCTGACAGTGATGAGCGGATAATTTATACGCTTTCTGGCATTGATTTTAGGTAGATTTTAGTATGATTTAGTTAGTTTTTAGTAAATAATTATTAGTTTTTAAGCAAAATTCACATTTCTGGACTTTACTATGAGTTTGTGTGTTTTTCTATGATTTCAGGTATTTTCTGGCTGAAATTGAGGGACCTGAGCAAAAATCTGATTCAGAGGTTGAAAAAGGACTGCAGATGCTGTTAGATTCTGACCTCCATGCACTTGAAATGGATTTTCTAGAGCTACAGAAGCCCAATTGGCCCGCTCTCAATTGCGTTGGAAAGTAGACATCTTGGGCTTTCCAGCATTATTTAATAGTCCATACTTTGTCCAAGTTTTGACGATGTAAACTGGCATTCAAACGCCAACTCCCTGCCCTACTCTAGCATTAAACGCCAGAAACAGGATAAAAGCTAGAGTTAAACGCCCAAACTGGCATGAAAGCTGGCGTTTAACTCCAAGAAAAGTCTCTACACATGAAAGCTTCAATGCTTAGCCCAAGCACACACTAAGTGGGCCCGGACGTAGATTTCTACATCATTTACTTATTTCTGTAAACCCTAGTAACTAGTCTAGTATAAATAGGACCTTTTACTATTGTACTCACATCTTTGGATTATCCTTAGATCATCTTTGGAACGTTTTTCCTTAGACTTGGAGGCTGGCCACTCGGCCATGCCTAGACTATTTTCACTTGTGTATTTTCAACGGTGGAGTTTCTACACCTCATAGATAAAGGTGTAGAGCTCTGCTGTTCCTCGAGTATTAATGCAAAGTACTGTTGTTCTTCTATTCAATTCAAGCTTATTCTTATTCTAAGATATTCGTTCACACACAAGAACATGATGAATGTGATGATTATGTGACACTCATCACCATTCTCACTTATGAACGCGTGCCTGACAAACACTTCCGTTCTGCATGAAAACAAGCTTGAATGCATATCTGTTGGGTCTTTAATCAACGATTCACATTGTTTCCCCTCTGACAATGGGGCATCTGAATTTGAGATTAGAATCTTCGTGGTATAAGCTAGAATCAATTGGCAGCATTCATGAGATTCGGAAAGTCTAAACCTTGTCTGTGGTATTCTGAATAGGATCTGGGAAGGGGTGACTGTGATGAGCTTCAAACTCATGACTGTTGGGCATAGTGACAGATGAAAAAGGATCACTAGATCCTATTCCAACACAAGTGAGAACCAACAGCTGATTAGCAATGCGATATCTCTGCCTGGTATTTTTCATCCGAGATGAGAAATCTGACAGTTGATTAGCCGTACAGAAACCATAGAGGACCATTTTCACTGAAAGGACGGGAGGTAGCCATTGACAATGGTGATCCCCAACATACTGCTTGCCATGGAATGAAGTATGAATGATTGAATGAAGAGAGTAGGAAAGCAAAGATTCAGAAGGAATAATGCATCTCCATACACTTATCTGAAATTCCCACTAATGAATTACATAAGTATCTCTATCTTTATTTTATGTTTATTTATCTTTTAATTATCAAAGCTTCATAACCATTTGAATCCGCCTAACTGAGATTTACAAGATGACCATAGCTTGCTTCAAGCCAACAATCTCCGTGGGATCAATCTTTACTCACGTAAGGTATTACTTGGACAACCCAGTGCACTTGCTGGTCAGCTGCACGAAGTTGTGTATCACGATTTTGTGTACCAGACAATTCATGGGTGAGCCCGGTTTAACTTGTACCAAAGAAGGGAGGAATGACAGTCATCTCCAATGAGAAGAATGTGTTAATTCTCACAAGGACAGTAATTGGATGGAGGATGTGCATAGATTATAGAAGATTGAATGATGCTACAAGGAAAGATCACTTCCATCTTCCCTTCATTGATCAGATGTTGGAAAGATTGGCAGGCCATGCTTATTATTGCTTCCTGGATGGGTATTCCAGGTATAATCAGATAGTGGTGGATCCGAAGGACCAAGAAAAGATCTCCTTCACATGTTCATTTGGAGTTTTCACCTACAGAAGGATGCCATTTGGGCTATGCAATGCCCCAGCCACCTTTCAAAGGTGTATGCTTTCCATTTTCTCTGACATGGTGGAAAAATTTTTAGAAGTCTTCATGGATGATTTTTTTGTCTTTGGCAATTCAATTAACACTTGCTTGCATCATTTAACTCTTGTTTTGAAAAGATGCCAAGAAACTAACCTGGTATTGAATTTGGAGAAATGCCATTTCATGGTTCCTGGAGGGATAGTTCTTGGGCATAAAGTTTCAAGCAAAGGTATAGAAGTTGACAAGGCTAAAATAGAAATCATTGAAAAGCTTCCTATACCTGTTAATGTGAAAACAATAAGGAGTTTTCTTGGGCATGCTGGTTTTTACAGGAGGTTCATCAAAGATTTTTCAAAAATAGCAAAACCATTGAGCAATATGCTAATGATTGATAGTCCTTTCATCTTTGATGACAATCGCAAGCATTCCTTTGAAACTTTAAAGAGAAAACTCATCACAACACCAATTATCATACCCCTTGATTGGGAATTGCCTTTTGAACTAATGTGTGATGCAAGTGACTTTGCAATTGGTGCTGTATTGGGGCAAAAGAAAGACAAGCTGCACCATGTTATATATTATGCTAGCAAGGTGTTAAATGAAGCACAAAAAAATTATACCACCACTGAGAAAGAGCGTTTGGTAATTGTATATGCATTTGATAAATTTAGACAATACTTGATTGGTTCAAAGGTTATAGTGTATACTGATTATGCTGCTCTTAAGTATCTAATGTCTAAACAGGATTCAAAGCCAAGGCTTATTAGGTGGGTGCTGCTGCTACAAGAGTTTGATATTCAAGTGAGAGATTGGAAAGGGAATGAAAACCAAGTAGCAGACCATTTGTCAAGAATATCACAAGAAGCTAATCAAGCTCCACACTTAGTGAATGAAAGCTTTCCAGATGAACATGCACCTCCTATAAATCCAACAAGCTCCATGGTTTGTAGACATTGCAAATTACAAGGTTGGAAGGAAGATCCCTCAAGAATTCACCAAGAAACAAGTGAAGAAGCTGCACAATAAAGCCAAGAAATTCTTATGGGAGGAACCATTCTTATTCAAGAGGTGTCCATATGGAATGATTAGGAAATGTGTTCCTGAGAGTGAAATGAGGGACATACTATGGCATTGTCATGGTGGACACTTTGGACCAGAAAGAACAGCAGCCAAAGTACTTCAAAGTGGATTTTATTGGCCAACCATCTTCAAGGATGCTAGAGAGTTTGTTCATCAATTCAATGAGTGCCAAAGAGCTGAAGGATTGATAAGAAAGAATGAGATGTCTCAGAACTACATCTTAGAAGTAGAACACTTTGATCTGTGGGGAATAGATTTTATGGGCCCCTTTCAATCCTCATATTCTTTTAAATACATACTTGTAGCAGTAGAATATGTCTCGAAGTGGGTGGAATCCATATCAACAACCACATGCGATGCACAAATTGTCCTTCAATTCCTTAAGAAGCACATTTTTACTAGATATGGAGTGCCTAAGGGTCTTGTCAGTGATGGTGGTAGTCATTTTTGCAATAAACAGATGGAGAAACTACTTCACAAATATGGAGTGATGCATAAAGTAGCTACATCATATCATCCACAGACCAATGGCCAAGCAGAGCTTGCAAATAGGGAGTTGAAGAGGATTCTGGAGAAGATAGTGGGGAGTACAAGAAAGAATTGGGCCAGAAAATTAGAAGATGCTCTTTGGGCATATAGAACAGCATTCAAAACCCCCATTGGAAAGTCTCATTTTCAGCTGTTATATGGCAAGTTTTGTCACCTTCCTGTAGAGATTGAGCATAAAGCTTTCTGGGCTACCAAACTCC
The DNA here is from genome assembly GCF_003086295.3 of Arachis hypogaea. Taxonomy (NCBI): domain Eukaryota; kingdom Viridiplantae; phylum Streptophyta; class Magnoliopsida; order Fabales; family Fabaceae; genus Arachis; species Arachis hypogaea. Next base: position 70,923,661 of record NC_092044.1, read on the forward strand.
TCAACCTTGATTCTCAAGCAGCAGGAGAAAAAAGGTTGTTGCAATTAAATGAGTTGGAGGAGTTTAGACTGGAAGCCTATGAAAATGCTAAGATATACAAGGAAAAAGCTAAGAGATGGCATGATAAGAAGATCTCAAAGAAGGAGTTCAAACCAGGACAACAAGTACTCTTGTATAACTCCAGGCTCAAAGTTTTCCCTGGCAAACTCAAGTCTAAATGGACTGGTCCCTACTTGGTGACAAAGGTTCTTCCTTATGGAATCCTTGAACTGTTAGATGAAGCAACAAAGAACAATCTCACAGCAAATGGTCATAGGGCAAAGCATTACTTGGGAGACAATTGGGACAAAGAAAAGGAAAATCAGAAATTAAGCTAAGCAAGAATGAAGGATGTCAATCTAGTGACATTAAAAGAGCGCTTGTTGGGAGGCAACCCAATCAAAGGTAGATTTCTTTTCTTAACTAATTCAATAAGAGGATTAGGTAGTTTTATCTGTATTGCAAGGAGCTAGATTTGGTGTTACACACCAAAACAATTTAAAGGGGAATGAAGGAAGCTAAGTTTGGTGTTCCACCCATTTAAAAAGACATTTCAACCCTCTGAACAAATGGCTACTAGCTCCAAGAAATCAGGAAAACCACTAAACCACTGTCTGTTTTCTAGTTTTTAGCTTCATTACTTTCAACAAAAGCACAAGGTGTCATGTAACTGATGCATCATAGATAGTAGCTAGGAACTAAGTTTGGTGTCCCCTCACCAAAGTAAGTTCAAGTTCATGCTAACCATTTGCCTAAGTGCTTGGAAAAACAAGCAACTTTCAAAAAAATTTATGCAGAAAAAGACATTCAGCTTCTTCAAATGATCATCACTAAGAGAAATGCAAAGGTAAAAGATGATGATGACAAAAGGGAAGCTGTAAGACACTCTTGAGAGCTTGTATTATCACAAAACTCACTTTGTTTTGAAACATTCTGCATAAGAAGTTGCTGGTTGCCTTGATGCTTACTTCAAATAATGCAAATTTTGATGTCTGCACTAGCATGAATGCTTGTTATCAATCATCTGCTTAAATTTTGTTTTGTTCCCTTTTTGCATTAATAAAGAGAAAATGTTTGAAATAGAAAGTGAATGTCCAATGTGGTAGGAATTAGAATGAAGTTTAGTGGTGGTGCTTACTTGATTTAATGAATAACTCAATAATAAAAGCTGCATAATAGAAAACTCTTTGTAGTATGAACTAAGCTGCTGCTATAAAGCCTTCTATTAATGAGCATCCCTTGAGAATAAAGCAAAGTAAGAAAGAAAAAGAAAAGAAAAGCCAAGAGTTGGCAAAGAAACAAACAATAAGGCTAGACACCAATAGCTTGGACCCTAGGGCATATGCCTGTGGTGCTTTTGTACTGGGATGTGCTTGGACAATTAGGTTCTTAGGAGTATTTTAAAACTTGGTAACTTGGATTAAATAATCTGGGATTACCAACCGAAAGTCCATTATCAAAAGCAACCTAGTTACAAAGCATTTAGTAATCCAAAGAGATGATGGGCATCAATGTTCCTAGGAAGAAATTGTGAGCCAAGTGTTTGTAGTGAAGAAGTGTTGAGCATAATTAAGCCAAAGGCTGCTGCAACACTTGCCACTAAGCCTTTATCAAGCAATAAGCTTTCTAAGCAAAAGAAAGAAAGAAAAAGCTAACAGGGATCAATCAAAAAGCAAGGAATTATAGCATCAACTCTAGTGAACGTTCAAAGAGGTATTTCATATATATCAGCAAGGAATAAATGAGCTACATTTATCTGCATAAAATCCCATGAACCAAGTTCTATTATCTGCAGAATAAGGACATGAATGCTTCTCTGTTTGATTTCATTTCTTCTCATGTTTAGTGCTTGCTTAGGGACAAGCAATATTTAAGTTTGGTGTTGTGATGACAAGTCATCTTATGCTACCTTTTCAAACATTTTTCACTTGTTTCATTAGGTTTTATGCACTTTCTTGTACTATAAGTAAGTGATTTGGAGTGAATTTTTATGGTTATGTTAAACCAATCAACCATCATTTAATTGACACAAAATCACAGGGTTTAAGCTAGAATTAGTTGATTTTATGAATGATTCAGAAACCTTGTGAATTTGGTAATACTTTGATATGTTTGTTTGGTTGCTTGTAAGTGAAGAAATGGTGAAGAAAAGAAAGAGCCATAAAAGCGTAGCACTCAAGGAACAAGGCCAACACTTAAGGAATGTAAAGGCAGGTAGTGCTCAAAGAGTGAGCGGATCGTTCAAAGAATGAACGCTAGTGGAGAGGCCAAGTGCTCACACAAGGGTTCAAAGAGGAAGCAAGGCCAAGCATAGCGCTTGAACGTCCCAACGGAGCGCTCAACAATAGCGCTCTAACAAGGCCAGCGCTCAAATGAAGTGAGCGCTACATTCACTTGAGGCAACGTTCTCGTGGCCCACATGAAGAAAGGCAAAGCTCGCACAAGGGAAGCAAGAATGCTACGTTCACACACTTAACTGAGCGCTACGGGAAAAGAGGAAATTAGCACAAAGAGAAGCAATGACCAAGGCTCGAAGGGGGAACAAAAGGAGATAGTGGTGCATGAAGTTGTGATCTCTAACAATGGCGCTCAACTTGGTATGCGCATTCATAATCTCAGCACTTTCTTTACAACTCTGCACAACTAACCAGCAACTGCACTGGGTCGTCAAAGTAATAAACCTTACGTGAGTAAGGGTCGATCCCACGGAGATTGTCGACTTGAAGCAAGCAATGGTCACCTTGTAAATCTCAGTCAGGCAGATTAAAATGGTTATGGAGTTTTATAATTAAAATATAAATAAAACACAAAGTAAGATAGAGATACTTATGTAATTCATTGGTGAGAATTTCAGATAAGTGCATAGAGATGCTTTGTTCCTGTTGAATCTCTACTTTCCTACTGCCTCCATCCAATCCTTCATACTCCTTTCCATGGCAAGCTGTATGTAGGGCATCACCGTTGTCAATGGCTACTTCCCGTCCTCTCAGTGAAAATGGTCTAAATGCGCTGTCACCGCACGGCTAATCATCTGTCAGTTCTCGATCATGTTGGAATAGAATCCAGTGATCCTTTTGCGTCTGTCACTACGCCCAACATTCGCGAGTTTGAAGCTCATCACAGTCATCCTTTCCTAGATCCTACTCGGAATACCACAGACAAGGTTTAGACTTTCCGGATTTCAGGAATGGCCGCCAATAATTCTAGCTTATACCACGAAAACTCCGGTCTTTCAGAATAGAGGCTAAGAGATATACGCTCGATCTAAGGTAGAACGGAAGTGGTTGTCAGGCACGCGTTCATAGGTTGAGAATAGTGATGAGTGTCACGGATCATCACATTCATCAGGTTGAAGTGCAAGCAAATATCTAAGAATAAGAATAAGCATGAATTGAATAGAAAACAGTACTAATTGCATTAATACTCGAGGAACAGCAGAACTCCACACCCTTAATCTATGGTGTGTAGAAACTCCACAATTGAAAATACATAAGAACAAGGTCTAGGCATGGCCGAATGGCCAGCCTCCCCAAACGACATGTGAATTTGAAAATAGGAAAAAAGACCCCTAGTACAATAGTAAAAAGTTCTATTTATAATGAACTAGCTACTAGGGTTTAGAAAAATAGGTAAATGATGCAGAAATCCACTTCCGGGCCCACTTGGTGTGTGCTTGGGCTGAGCATTGAAGCTTTCATATTAGAGGTCTTCCTTGGAGTTAAATACCAGCTTTGATGCCAGTTTGGGCGTTTAACTCTAACTTTTATGACAGTTCTGGCGTTTTGACAACAGGAAAAGGCAGAGAGTTGGCGTTTTGACGCCATTTTACGTCGTCAAAACTCATGCAAAGTATAGACTATTATATATTTCTGGAAAGCCCTGGATATCTACTTTTCAACGCAATTGAGATCGCTCTATTTGGAGTTCGGTAACTCCAGAAAATCCACTTCAAGTGTAGAGAGGTCAGAATCCAGCAGCATCTGCAGTCCTTTGTCAGCCTCTGAATCAGATTTTTGCTCAGGTCCCTCAATTTCAGCCAGAAAATACCTAAAATCATAGAAAAACACACAAACTCGTAGTAAAGTCCAGAAATGTGAATCTTGCTTAAAAACTAATAAAAATATACTAAAAACTAACTAAATCATACTAAAAACTATATGAAAACAATGCTGAAAAGCGTATAAATTATCTGCTCATCAGCTAGCACCCTTGGTCCATTTTCAATCAAATGCCATCTTGGATCCACTTCTTCACCAATTTGAAAAGCCCACTCCAAGTTCTGAAAACCAAAAATAGAAAGTGTATAAATAGGAGTTAATTTGATTTGTAAAGGACCTGGAGGTCATTTTTTTAGTTTTCACTTTTAATCTTCATTTGTCTTTGAATTTGGGATTTGGGAATTGGATCTAGCTTTCTATTTTCATTTTCTTTTCTTATGCAACTTCTACTGTCTATTCTTGGATTTCGAATTGAAATTGAAAAGCTCCATTGATTCTAAATCTGGGAATCATCTTTCACTCTTCTTCTCAATTGTTCTAAGAATTGGATCTGAGTTTAGTTTTCTGTTTTCATTTTCTTCTTCTGCAAATACTTTTCTGTTTGATCAAGAGAGCAATTAAGATCTAGATCTGCTGTCTAATCTCATTTCTCTTCTTTGATCTTTAATTCCTCCTTAGGATTTCATAAGTGATTCAAGTTTTCTTGCTGTTTTTTTTTATTCTTCAAGAAATTTTACAATTCTGTTGGCTACTGAGCTGAATTTCTTCATCTCAGAGCTCTCTGATCTTTTCTAACTTGCAATTTCTTGTTAAATTCTGAATCCCAGTACCCAAATCCTTTTACTCTTCAAGCAATTTACATTTCTCAGCAATTTAGATTCATTAATTTACATTTCTTGCACTTTAAGTTTCTGCAATTTATATTTCTTGCAATTTAAGTTTCAGCTCGTTTGCTTTCTTGCACTCTAAGTTTCATGCAATTTACTCTTTCTACACTTTAGATTCAGTCAATTTCCCCTCTCCCTTTCATTTACATGCAATTTAGCTTCTGTTAATCAAAATTCACTCAAATTATCAACTATTTGCTTAGCTAAATTCATCACCTAACTAAATTGCTCAATCAATCAATCTCTATGGGATCGACCTCACTCTTGCAACCCGGTACACTTGTCGGTGAGTTTGTGTGGAATTGTTTTTCCTTCGTCAAATATGGAAACCTCTAAGCAGAGCCATTCCGACTTAGCCATTCTAGTCTCCAGCCTCACTAAGACCATCCATAGTTTCATTAATGAAACAAGGTCCTCCATTAGAAACTTGGAGGTACAGGTTGGTCAACTGTGCAAGAGGATCCCTGAGACACCTCCTGACACTCTTCCCAGTAACACTGAGGTGAATCCTAGAGAAGAGTGCAAGGCTATAACCATGGAAGTTGAGGCCGAAATTGAGGAGATTGGGAAGGCGTTGAATGCCAGTGAAGAAGCCTTCACTGAGCGTTTAACGCCCACAATGGCAGCAAGCCTAACGTAAAACGCCAGTGAGAAAGCCCTCACTGGGCGTTTACGCCCATCCTGGCAGAAAAGCTGGCGTTGAACACCATCCAGGGAGCACTGACTGGGCGTTCAACGCCCAAACAGGAAAGCTTTCTGGCGCTGAACGCCAGTGAGGAACCCCACACTAGGTGTTCAATGCCCAACCATGCAGCCATTCTGGCACTGAACGCTAGTGAGGAACCCTTCTCCAGGAGTTCAACGCCCACCAGCCCAGGGAAGTCGGTGTTGAATGCTAGCAAGGACATCCCTGCTTTTTTTTCAATGCCCAGAATGCTAGATGAACTGGTGTTTAATGCTAGTCAGGCTGGGCAGCAAGGGCATTCAACGCCCAATAAGCTGACAGAGCTAGCGTTGAACGCAGTGAAAACACACCCCTTGAATGCTTAAAGCCCACTCAAGAACCCTCTATCTCAGAACCAAAGGAAACCATAAAGATTATTGAGGTTCCTTTTAGTGCACTTCTACAGTGTATGAGTTCTGATGACTATTCATCCTCAAATGAGGATGAAAACACTAGGGAAGAGCAAGTTGCTCGATACCTAGGAGTTCTTATGAGGCTGAATGCCAAGATATTTGGTACTAAGCCCTTGGAGGAAGAACATCCACTGCTTACCAAAGAACTCCATGCTTTGGTTCAACAAGAGCTACCTCAGAAGCTTCCAAATCTTGGACGCTTTCTAATTCCTTGCACCGTAGGCAACATGACCTTTGATAAGGCTCTGTGTGACCTAGGGTGAAGCAATAACCTCATGCCACTCTCTGTAATGGAGAAGCTGAGAATCCTTGAAGTACAAGCTGCACACATCTCATTAGAGATGGCAGACAAGACCATGAAGAAGCCATATGGCTTAGTGAAGGATGTCTTGGTTAAAGTTGAAAACCACTACATCCTTGCAAACTTCATAGTCTTGGACATTGGAGAGGATGAGGATGACAATGTCATCTTTAGAAGACCCTTTTTAGCTATTACAAAAGCCTTGATTAATGTAGCTAAAGGAGAAATGGTTTTCCAATAAAAAAAGGACTATATCTTATTCAAGATGTCTAATCTCAATTCTCCCTCTGATAAGAATGAGACAACTGTGCAATACCTAGTGTGCCAACCCTCTCTTTCTATGCAGAGCATTACAGAGCCCCCAGACATCAATTTTAAGTTTGGTGTTGGGCAACCCTCAACAAGCTCTAAGCACAAAGGTACTAAAAAGAAAGTACCTAAAGGTTGGAGGGACAAGAACATTCCTACTGAAGACCTCTCACCTGGCATAAGAGTTGTCTTCACTAAGAAGCCAGTCTTACCACACACAGTGAGCCGTGTCCTACCTATAGAGCATGTAGAGCTCATTCATGAGAGAACAGGCTGGAAATTCACTGTTAGGGGCAAAAATCTGAGCCCATACTCACTTCTGTAAGGAGCTAAAGGTCAAGCTAATGACGTTAAAAGAGCGCTTGTTAGGAGGCAACCCAACTTTACTCAACCATATTTATTTTATTTCATTTTATTTTTCTTTTAGTTATTAGAGTCATGATCATATGCAACATTCAGTCAAGAGACAGAATTCACAGCAGTGAAAACAGAACACTCCGGATAGAGTGTCAAAGTTGATCGCCAATGAGGAAGCCCTCACTGGGCGTTCAACGCCCCAAGAGGGGAGCATTGCTGGCGTTGAATGCTAGCCAGGGAGCAGCCCCTGGGCGTTCAAACACCAGTGCAGAGAAGCAGGGAATCTGGATTCCCTAGCCTCTAAGGACTTGTGTGTCCCACAGCATCCCCACCTACCCCACCTACCCCACCTACTTTAATACTTTCCCACACACACTTCCCTAAAAACCCTAATTCAATCACATCCATTGCATTTCTCCAAACCATCATAACTCCAACTGAAGAACGGAATTCTTGCGCGATCTAGAATTTTCACAAATAAATTCCCGTTGTAAGTATAGCTTCTAGACCAACAAGAATTCCCTTCTTACAAAAGTTTTGGTTGTCACAAGTAACAAACCCAATAAAATTTATAAATCGAAGTATTCAAACCTTGGGTTGTCTTCTTGATGAGCGGATAATTTATACGCTTTTTGGCATTGTTTTTAGGTAGTTTTTAGTATGATCTAGTTACTTTTAGGGATGTTTTCATTAGTTTTTATGCTAAATTCATATTTCTGGACTTTACTATGAGCTTTTGTATTTTTCTGTGATTTCAGGTATTTTCTGGCTGAAATTAAGGGACCAGAGCAAAACTCTGATAAAAGGCTGACAAAGGACTGCTGATGCTGTTGGAATCTGACCTCGCTGCACTCGAAATGAATTTTCTAGAGGTACAGAACTCCAAATGGCGCGCTCTCAACAGCATTGGAAAGTAGACATCTAGAGCTTTCCAGCAATATACAATAATCCATACTTTGTTCGAGATTAGACAACGTAAACTAGCGCTCAACGCCAGTTCCATGCTGCATTCTAGAGTCAAACGCCAGAAACACGTCACGAACCAGAGTTGAACGCCCAAAACACGTTACAACTTGGCGTTCAACTCCAAGATAAGCCTCAGCTCGTGTAACATTCAAGCTCAGCCCAAACATACACCAAGTGGGCACCAGAAGTGGATTTATGCATCAATTACTTACTTCTGTAAACCCTAGCAGCTAGTTTATTATAAATAGGACTTTTTACTAGTGTATTAGACATCTTGGAACGTTTAGTTCTTAGACCTTGGGGGCTGGCCTCTCGGCCATGCCTGAACCTTCATCACTTATGTATTTTCAACGGTGGAGTTTCTACACACCATAGATTAAGGGTGTGGAGCTTTGCTGTACCTCAACTTTTAATGCAATTACTATTATTTTCTATCCAAATCTCTTTATTCCTATTCTAAGATATTCGTTGCACTTCAACTTGATGAATGTGATGATCCGTGACACTCATCATCATTCTCACCTATGAACGCGTGTGACTAACAACCACTTCCATTCTACCTTAGGCCGGGCGCATATCTCTTGGATTCCTTAAATAGAATCTTCGTGGTATAAGCTAGATTGATGGCGGCATTCATGGGAATCCAGAAAGTCTAACCTTGTCTGTGGTATTCCGAGTAGGATTCCAGGATTGAATGACTATGATGAGCTTCAAACTCTTGAAGGCTGGGCGTTAGTGACAGACGCAAAAGAATCAAGGGATTCTATTCCAACCTGATTGAGAACCGACAGATGATTAGCCGTGCTGTGACAGAGCATTTGGACCTTTTTCACTGAGAGAATGGGATGTAGCTATTGACAACGGTGATGCCCTACATACAGCTTGCCATGGAAAGGAGTAAGAAGGATTGAAGGAAGAAGTAGGAAAGTAGAAAAAGAAAAGGCATAGTATCTCCATACGCTTATCTGAAATTCCCACCATTAATTTACATAAGTATTTCTATCCTATTTTAATTATCTTTATTTTTTATTTATTATTTATTGATATTCGAAAATCCATAATCAATTATTATCTGCATGACTGAGATTTACAAGATGACCATAGCTTGCTTCATACCAACAATCTCTGCGGGATCGACCCTTACTCACGTAAGGTTTATTACTTGGACGACCCAGTACACTTGCTGGTTAGTTGAACGGAGTTGTGTCCACACATAGCAAAGAGCCATTATAATAAATTTCATACAAGTACAAAGAGTCTAACTTTGATGATCACAATTTCGTCCACCAAGTTTTTGGCGCCGTTGCCGGGGTTTGTTCGAGTATGGACAACTGACGGTTCATCTTGTTGCTCAGATTAGGTAATTTTCTTTTCAAAAAGTTTTCAAAAATTTTTCTTTATTTTCATTTTTCTAAAGAATATTTTCGAAAAAAATTAATAAAAATACAAAAAAATCATAAAATCATAAAAACCAAAAATATTTTGTGTTTCTTGTTTGAGTCTTGAGTCAATTTTTAAGTTTGGTGTCAATTGCATGTTTTAAAAATATATTTCTTGCATTTTTCGAAAATTCATGCATTCATAGTGTTCTTCATGATCTTCAAATTGTTCTTGGTAAGTCTTCTTGTTTGATCTTGATGTTTTCTTGTTTTGTGTTGTTTATTGTTTTTCATATGCATTTTTCGTTTATTAGAATCCATGCATTAAAGATTTCTAAGTTTGGTGTCTTGCATGTTTTCTTTGCATCAAAAATTTTTCAAAATTATATTCTTGATGTTCATCATGATCTTCAAAGTGTTCTTGGTGTTCATCTTGACATTCATAGTGTTCTTGCATGCATCTTGTGTTTTGATCCAAAATTTTCATATTTTGCGTCATTTTTATGTTTTTCTTTCTCATCTTTAAAAATTCAAAAATCAAAAAAATATCTTTTCCTTATTTCCCTCCAAATTTTCGAAATTTTGGGTTGACTTGGTCAAAAATTTTTAAAAAATTAGTTGTTTCTCACAAGTCAAGTCAAATTTTCAATTTTAAAAATCCTATCTTTTCAAAACTTTTTCAAAAATAAAATCTTTTTCATTTTTATCTTATTAATTTCGAAATTTTTAAAATTTTTTCGAAAAAAAATCCTTTTCTTAATATTATTTCATGATTTTCGAAAATTACACTAACAATTAATATGATTGATTCAAAAATTTGAAGTTTGTTACTTTCTTGTTAAGAAAGGTTCAATCTTTAAATTCTATAATCTTATCTTTAGTTTCTTGTTAGTAAAGCAATTAATTTTAATTTTAAAAATTAAATCTTTTTTTAAAATATCTTTATCTTAAAAATCTTATTTCTTTATCATATCTTTTATCTTATCTTCTTATCTTATCTTGTTATCATATCTCTTTCAAAATTTTATCTTTTTCAAAATTTGATTTCAAAATATCTTATCTAACTTCTTATCTTCTTATCTTTTCAAATTTGATTTTAATATCTTTTTCAACTAACTAATTAACTTTTTTTTTGTTTCTTATCTTTTTCAAAACCACCTAACTACTTTTCCCTCTCTAATTTTCGAAAATATCTCATCTCTTTTTCAAAAATTCTTTTTAATTGTTTTAAATTTTAATTTTAATTATATCTTATCTTTAATTTTCGAAAATCATTAACTACTTTTTCAAAATTATTTTCGAATTCTCTCTCTCTCTTCTCTTCTTCTATTTATTTATTTATTTTCTAACACTTCTCTTCACCTCTCTTCCTCTCCAATCACTGCCTCTATCCTTACCCTTCTGTTTGGATTCTCCTTTCTTTATTCCCTTTCTTCTTCTACTAACAATAAGGAACCTCTTTACTGTGACATAGAGGATTCCTCTTTCTTTTCTTGTTCTCTTCTTCCCTATATGAGCAGGAACAAGGAAAAAAGGCATTCTTGTTGAAGCTGACCCTGAACCTGAAAGGACTCTGAAGAGGAAATTAAGAGAAGATCAAAGAGCAATGAGGGAGGAGCAACAAAGGCAAGGAAGGGACATAGAAGAGCTTAAGGACATCATTGGTCCTTCAAAAAGGCGCCACCCTCACTAAGGTGGATTCATTCTTTGTTCTTACTTTTTTGCTATTCGGTTTTTATATTATATGTTTATCTATGTTTTGTGTCTCTACTTCATGATCATTAATGTTTAGTAACTATGTCTTAAAGTTATGAATAATTTCATTAATCCTTCACCTCTCTTAAATGAAAAATGTTTTAATTCAAAAGAACAAGAAGTACATAAATTTCGAATTTATCTTTGAATTTAGTTTAATTATATTGATGTGGTGACAATACTTTTTGTTTTCTGAATGAATGCTTGAACAGTGCATATTTTTGATCTTGTTATTTATGAATGTTAAAATTGTTGGCTCTTGAAAGAATGATGAACAAAGAAAAATGTTATTGATGATCTGAAAAATCATAAAATTGATTCTTGAAGCGAGAAAAAACAGTGAAAAACAAAAGCTTGCGAAAAAAAATAGAAAGAAAAAGAAAAAGCAAGCAGAAAAAGCCAATAGCCCTTAAAACCAAAAGGCAAGGGTAAAAAGGATCCAAGGCTTTGAGCATCAATGGATAGGAGGGCCCAAGGAAATAAAATCCAGGCCTAAGCGGCTAAATCAAGCTGTCCCTAACCATGTGCTTGTATCATGAAGGTCCAAGTGAAAAGCTTGAGACTGAGTGGTTAAAGTCGTGATCCAAAGCAAAAAGAGTGTGCTTAAGAGCTCTGGACACCTCTAACTGGGGACTCTAGCAAAGCTGAGTCACAATCTGAAAAGGTTCACCCAGTCATGTGTCTGTGGCATTTATGTATCCGGTGGTAATACTGGAAAACAAAGTGCTTAGGGCCACGGCCAAGACTCATAAAAGTAGCTGTGTTCAAGAATCAACATACTTAACTAGGAGAATCAATGACACTATCCGAAATTCTAAGTTCCTAGAGAAGCCAATCATTCTAAACTTCAAAGGAAAAAGCGAGATGCCAAAACTGTTCAGAAGCAAAAAGCTACAAGTCTCACTCATCTAATTAGAATTAATATTCATTGATATTTTGGAATTTATAGTATATTCTCTTCTTTTTATCCTAATTGATTTTCAGTTGCTTGGTGACAAGCAACAATTTAAGTTTGTTGTTGTGATGAGCAGATAATTTATATGCTTTTTGGCATTGTTTTTAGGTAGTTTTTAGTATGATCTAGTTACTTTTAGGGATGTTTTCATTAGTTTTTATGCTAAATTCACATTTCTGGACTTTACTATGAGTTTGTGTGTTTTTCTGTGATTTCAGGTATTTTCTGGCTGAAATTAAGGGACCTGGCAAAACTCTGATAAAAGGCTGACAAAGGACTGCTGATGCTGTTGGAATCTGACCTCCCTGCACTCGAAATAAATTTTCTTTAGATACAGAACTCCAAATGGCGCGCTCTCAATGGCATTGGAAAGTAGAAATCCAGAGCTTTCCAGCAATATATAATAGTCCATACTTTGTTCGAGATTAGATGACGTAAACTGGCGCTCAACGCCAGTTCCATGCTGCATTCTGGAGTCAAACTCCAGAAACACGTCACGAACCAGAGTTGAACGCCCAAAACACGTTACAACTTGGCGTTCAACTCCAAGATAAGCCTCAGCTCATGTAACATTCAAGCTCAGCCCAAACATACACCAAGTGGGCCCCGGAAGTGGATTTATGCATCAATTACTTACTTCTGTAAACCCTAGCAACTAGTTTATTATAAATAGGACTTTTTACTAGTGTATTAGACATCTTGGAACGTTTAGTTCTTAGACCTTGGGGGCTGGCCTCTCGGCCATGCCTGAACCTTCATCACTTATGTATTTTCAATGGTGGAGTTTCTACACACCATAGATTAAGGGTGTGGAGCTCTGCTGTACCTCAACTTTTAATGCAATTACTATTATTTTCTATCCAATTCTCTTTATTCCTATTCTAAAATATTCGTTGCACTTCAACTTGATGAATGTGATGATCCGTGACACTCATCATCATTCTCACCTATGAACGCGCGTGACTGACAACCACTTCCGTTTTACCTTAGGCCGGGCGCATATCTCTTGGATTCCTTAAACAGAATCTTCGTGGTATAAGCTAGATTGATGGCGGCATTCATGGGAATTCGGAAAGTCTAACCTTGTCTGTGGTATTCCGAGTAGGATTCCGGGATTGAATGACTGTGACGAGCTTCAAACTCCTGAAGGCTGGGCGTTAGTGACAGACGCAAAAAAAACAAGGGATTCTATTCCAACCTGATTGAGAACCGACAGATGATTAGCCGTGCTGTGACAGAGAATTTAGACCTTTTTCACTGAGAGGATGGGATGTAGCCATTGACAACAGTGATGCCCTACATACAGCTTGCCATGGAAAGGAGTAAGAAGGATTGAAGGAAGAAGTAGGGAAGTAGAAAAAGAAAAGGCACAGTATCTCCATACGCTTATCTGAAATTCCCACCATTAATTTACATAAGTATTTCTATCCTATTTTAATTATCTTTATTTTCTGTTTATTATTTATTAATATTCGAAAATCCATAATCAATTATTATCTGCATGACTGAGATTTACAAGATGACCATAGCTTGCTTCATACCAACAATCTCTGCGGGATCGACCCTTACTCACGTAAGGTTTATTACTTGGACGACCCAGTACACTTGCTGGTTAGTTGAACGGAGTTGTGTCCACACATAGCAAAGAGCCATTATAATAAGTTTCATACAAGTACAAAGAGTCCAACTTTGATGATCACAATTTCGTCCACCACTTCTCAAGGAATTACAGGGAAGTATGTTTTACTATTGGTTATGGAAAACAGTACTTTTTGGGTTTTAAGAAGGTTTGAGCAAGAGAAATAAATTGCAGGAATTAATAAATCAATAACTGTAAATCTCTTGGCAAGGTATGAAAACCGGAGTTCCTATCCTAGCTATCCTTATCAGATGTGATGAGAATTGGGTTTTAATCCCACTTAGTTATCCTTTATTAAATAAAAGAAAGTCAAGTGGACTAATTAAATTGATCCTCAAGTCTTAGTCAACTTTTAGAGCAATCCAAATTAATTAGCAATCTGCCAATTTCAACTACTGTTGAGTTTGATAACTCAAGTATTACCAATTAATTAACCAAAGCCAAAAGGGAAAATAAATCATAAAGAAAGCAGAACAATCATGAGTCTGAAATACCTCAAATTATATTAACTAAAAAAATCATAAAATGAATGGTCCATAAGCCAATTGGGCAATATAAGTCAAATACACATAAAAGCATCAGAGTAAATAAGAGTATAAGAGAAACATAAATTATTGAACCTGATATGAAGAAACAATCTCAATGACTAAAAGAAATCCTAAATACTTTAAGAGGAATCCTAATTCTAATCCTAAGACCTAAGAGAGAGGAGAGAGCCTCTCTTTCTAGAATCTACATCTAAAACTTAAAATTATGATTAATGATTGAATGAATGATTCTGCTCCACTCCCAGCCTCTAATCTGTGTTTTCTGGACCGAGAATTAGGTCAAAAACAGCCCAGAAATCGCTGATTGCGAAATCTAATACGTACAAGTCGCGGCTCATGCACGCGTGGCCGATGGGCTTTTCACCAATGTGCGCGTGCGCGTGCTTTGCACGTGCGTGTCCTTAAACGCCAAGTCAACTATAAAAAATTATATAATATTGTGAAGCTATGGATATTATCTTTCCAATGCAACTGGAACTACTTCATTTGTACCTCTGTAGCTCAAGTTATAATCATTTGAGTGCGAAGAGGTCAGGTTGGACAGCTTAGCAATTTCTTCAGTTTCTTGTATTCCTTCTACTTTTGCATGCTTTTTTTCCATCCTCTAAGCCATTCCTGCCCTGTAATCTCTGAAATCACTTAACACACATATCATGGCATCAAATGGTAATAAGAGAGGATTAAACATAGCAAAATTAAAGCCCAAAGAAGCATGTTTTCAATCATAGCACAAAATCTGGAAGGAAAACGTAAACTCATGCAATTAGTATGAATATGTGTATGAAAGATTGATAAAATCCACTCAATTAAGCACAAGATAAACCATAAAATAGTGGTTTATCAACCTCCCCACACTTAAACATTAGCATGTCCTCATGCTAAGCTCAAGAGAAGCTATAAAGAAGTGAAGAGGAATGATAGAGAGTATGCAATGCAACCTATCTATGTGAATGCAACTACATGCAAAATGATTCTACCTACTTGGTGAAAAAGTAAATAAATCTTTCAATAACAAATATGAACTGGGTTTCACTAATTTAAATCACAAAATAAAGTACAAATGACTTGCAAGAAGAAAATAGATCATGAAAGCAGGGAACAAGGAATCGAGCATCAAACCCTCACTGGAGGTGTATACACTCTAATCACTCAAGTGTTTGAGGTTCGATTCTCTCAATTTTCTACTAACCTTGCTTTCTAAGGCTTGCTCTTCATCTAACAATCAACAAAAATTAATGCACAGATACACATATCAAGAGGTCTTTTAAGGGTTGTAATGGGGTTAGGGTCAAGGTAGGATTGTATTTGGCCAAGTGGACTAAAATCTGAATCCTTAATTAACATAAACTTTCCACCTAACTTAGACAATCCATGTAATCACAATACAAGATCTAACTGCCCATAAACTATGTTTATCACATATTCATGCATCCTAAATTTAAGTCAACTCATATGCATTGATATTATTACTTTACTTGGGGCATTTTGTCCCCTTTTATTATTTGCTCTTTTTTCTTTCTATTTTTCTCTCTCTTTTTTTTGAGTCTGAAATGCATATGATTAAAGTATTGAATGCAATAATATGTGCTCAACTATTATTTTGCACATTTTCACAAAAATATACAACACCCAATTACTCAAACCAAATATTTTCAAACCCAACTTCCCCACACTTAAATCATGAGCACTTTTACTAGTCTAAGCTAACCAAGGATTCAAATTAAGGACATTATTGTTTTTCGCTTAGAGTTAATGATGTGCTAAAATAAAGAACAAAGGGGTAAAAATAGGCTCAAATTGGTTTGCAAAGGATAATGAAAGGTAAGGCCATATGGGTATGTAAGCTTAGTGAAACAAGGCCTCAATCATATAAGTGCATGCATACATCAAATAATGGAAATATAGAATTAAGCAAGACAAAGATCACAATTTTAGAAAGAAAAACACACACCAAAAATAAAATATTGGTTGATAAGATGCAACCAATCAAATAGGCTCAAAATCTCACTGGTTTTGTGAGTTCGAGCTCTAAACCATGTTCCAAAATAGTATTCCTTCAAACAAGTTTTTCACAAAGTTTTTAATTTAAATTAGTGAAATACTATAAAAAGTTTTCCTGAAAAGAAAATATTACTTCAACCAAGTAATGGTAATATATGCACAAAATCAAACAAACATGCAATCAAACATGCAAATGCAACAATGAAAAACAAAAATTGGTGTTGAGAAGAAAGTGACTAACCCACGGAGATCGGTATCGACCTCCCCACACTTAAAGGTTGCACCGTCCTTGGTGCATGCAAAGCTGTGCGGGTGGGCGGGAGTTGTGGTTCCTCAGCTAATGCTCCTGTCGTTTCGCTCTTCGCCGGTGGCTTGTTAGAGGCTTTCTTTTTATCCTTTTTGGTGGCTATCCTGAAAAAGGGATAAAGGAAAGGGACATGTAATCTGAATAGCTAGAACCGGGAAGAGGAAGGTTCAAGTGAAAATCAATGCCAATGTAAGAGATAAAGTCTTAAAGATATGGTCGCGTCTACATGCAATTAGGACATCAATGGAAATATAGTATGGCATATTAAAGCAATTAGATGCAAGATGTTTATTGGCATGCTAGCAAAGGCATGAGTAGCATATATCAAGCATTAAAAGACAAAATGTATTGTCAGTTGTGAGAAACTAACAATAATGTGTATTAACAATTATATTTAATTAATAAAATATTGGAAGGGTTTGGTGAAAAACAGGCATTAGAGTAGAAGGATAGGATAATTAAGAATTTACAATGCCATACGAGTTTTTCACAAACACTTGCTATGCATGTAAAAATTCAAAAATTAGTATTAATTGTCAAATCACTTTTGATGATATCCACAAGCTCGAGTATAATAATATAAGACCCAAATAAAGTTTCAACACCAATGAAAAAAAGGCAATGAATGAAAGTATGCAAATAAATTAAATGAAATAGAATGGAAGTGAAGGGGGATGAGAAGTTAAAGATATGAAGAAGAAGAAAGTAAGAAAAGGAAGAAGAAAGAATTAAGAAAGGGGAAAGAAAAAGAATAAGAAAAGATGAGATAGTTGGTGCTGGGATGGATAAGCTGTGCGGCGCAGGTGACGCGGACGCGTGCGTCACACGATCGCGTGGACTGCGCTGGGCTCATGTGACGCGGATACGTGGGGCACGCGGTCGCGTGGGTTGGTTGGTGCTTCCAGCACCATTCCAGCAACATTCCAGCACAACTTTCTGTCTAAACATATTTCTACGACGATTTCGTAGGCCACGCGTGCGCGTGGGTGACGCAGACGCATGGAGGCTGGATTTTGCAAATTGCGCAAACGTGTCAGTGACGCGTTCGCGTGGGCTAGATTGTGCCTATGGCATGCCTCCAGCCACACTCCTGCGTAACTCTTTGTTTCTTTTCTTCATTGTTGCGAAGGCACTATGACGCGAGCGCGTCAATGACGCTGGCGCGTCGCATGCCTTAATCCCCTTTTTTTATATGAAAAATGCAGAATGCAATATGTAGATGTTGATGCAAAATATAATGAATGTCATGCAAAAATTCCAGGTTCAATCAAAATTCAAAAATAGAGTAAAATGGAGAGGGAACGATCATACCATGGTGGGTTGTCTCCCACCTAGCACTTTTAGTTAAAGTCCTTAAGTTGGACGTTTGATGAGCTTTCTGTTATGGTGGCTTGTGCTTGAATTCATCCAAAAATCTCCACCAGTGTTTGGAATGCTAGCATTCTCCGGGGTCCCAAACAAGTCACGTAAAGCCTTTGGGTGAGTTCAAATAGGCTTCAATGCTCCCGGGGTGTTGAATGTCAAAATAGATTCCAGGATCCCAAACTCTACTTTAACACCCGTGTTTGTCTTGATCTACATTTTTCCAGTCGGGTGATAAGTAATCTGAATTCTCACTGCAGTGACCAAACAGCTTCCGAGATCCATACAATTGAGCTTGACACCAATCCTTGCACCTCAAATTGAAGTGTGAAACCTCATTGAATCTTGCATACCAGCACTGAATGCGAGTCATTTCCCTTTTACTCTTAAAGCCACAGAGAGCTCTAAGCTGGCCATCTGTCTCAAGTAAACCATATGCAAGTGGAAAAGTAAAGATGAAAGTTAAGGATTTTACCTACTTGAAGTTTGTATTGGGCGGTAATGGCCTTGGGATAGGTGTTTCCAGTGGTTTTGCAAGCTCTACTCCCTTGTGTTCTTCTGTGAATTCTCCCACTTCTTTGCAAACTTCTTTAATGTCAACCATGTCTTGATCAAAGTCTTCGATATCTTCCCCATCACTTGAGTCATAATTGGGAGGTTGAGAAAAGTCTACCTCCGCATCATCTTCGTATTCACTTGGGGAAGATTCTTCTAGCTCAAAGAATTTACTTGCGGTTGCAAGTTCATTACTAAGAGAACTTGACTTGTGAGTATGATCATCAAGGAAACCTGCGTCTTGGGTTATTCCATCCAGTTCTTCATAAGATACCTGCCTTGGGGGTTGTGCACTATCCTCCTTAGCATCAATTGTGACGTCCTTCAGCATTTCCTAAATCTTCAACCAACTCTTCTTCTATAATGACAGCTTTCTCTACTTGTTCCAATACGAAGTTATGCTCTATACTGTCCACTGGAGTTTCTAGTGTCTCCTTCATGCTACGTTCTTCATTAGATTCTCCACATGAAGCCATGGGAGTTCCTTGAGTGTCCAAACGTCTGGAAGATAATTGATTTATTGCTTGCTCCAGTTGATAAAGGATTGCATGAAATTGATCTACTTTCCTTGAGGCGAGTTTGTGATTCTTGAGGTGATGGGTATGGACATGGTACATAGGGAAGTGGTGGTTCTTGGGAGTGATTGGATTGGAATTGGGGCAGATAAGGATCATATGGTGGTGAATGGTGAAAAGGAGCTTGTGAGTGTGGTGGTTCGAAGCTATGTTGAGAGGATAGTCTATGAGCACAGGGTAGGGCTTGTTGGTAATCACAAGGGGGTCCACCATACCTATCAGCTTGGTATGCATTGTAGAGTGGTCTTTGTCCATGATATCTAGGAGGGTGTTGTTGCCTAAAGAGTTGATCAGATCCTCTTGGCTCCATCCATCTTCGATTGCCTTGACCTTGATGCATGTTCCTGTTATAGCTTCCATTCCTTTCAAAAAAATTAGAGCCAAACTCAAAGCGAGAGGGGTGAGAATTCATAGTAGCTATCAGAAATAAGAAGGGAACACAAAAAAAAACAATAAACAAGAAAAAGGAAAATATTTACAATAACCAATAATAAGGCACACGTTTGCAATTTCTCGGCAACGGCGCCATTTTGACGAATGGAATTCTCGCGCGATCTAGAATTTTCACAAATAAATTCCCATTGTAAGTATAGCTTCTAGACCAACAAGAATTCCTTTTTTACAAATGTTTTGGTTGTCACAAGTAAAAAACCCAATAAAATTTATAAACCAAAGTATTCAAACCTCGGGTTGTCTTCTCAAGGAATTGTAGGGAAGTATGTTTTACTATTGGTTATGGAAAACAGTGTTTTTTGGGTTTTAAGAAGGTTTGAGCAAGAGAAATAAATTGCAGGAATTAATAAATCAATAACTGTAAATCTCTTGGCAAGGTATGAAAACCGGAGTTCCTATCCTAGTTATCCTTATCAGATGTGATGAGAATTGGGTTTTAATCCCACTTAGTTATCCTTTATTAAATAAAAGAAACTCAAGTGGACTAATTAAATTGATCCTCAAGTCTTAGTCAACTTTTAGAGCGATCCAAATTAATTAGCAATCTGCCAATTTCAACCACTGCTGAGTTTGATAACTCAAGTATTACCAATTAATTAACCAAAGCCAAAAGGGAAAATAAATCATAAAGAAAGCAGAACAATCATGAGTATGAAATACCTTAAATTATATTAACTAAGAAAATCATAACATGAATAGTCCATAAGCCAATTGGGCAACATAAGTCAAATACACATAAAAGCATCAAAGTAAATAAGAGTAAAAGAGAAACATAAATTATTGAACCTGATATGAAGAAACAATCCCAATGACTAAAAAAATCCTAAATGCTTGAAGAGGAATCCTAATCCTAATCCTAAGACCTAAGAGAGAGGAGAGAGCATCTCTCTCTAGAATCTACATCTAAAACCTAAAATTATGAGTAATGATTGAATGAATAATTCTGCTCAACTCCCAGCCTCTAATCTGTGTTTTCTGGGCTGAGAATTGGGTCAAAAATAGCCCAGAAATCGCTGATTGCGAAATCTGATACGTATAGGTCACGGCTCATGCGAGCGTGCGCGCCGATGGGCTTTTTCGCCAATGTGTGCGTGCACGTGCTTTGCGCGTGCGCGTCCTTAAATGCCAGATCAACTATAGCAAATTATATATTGCTGCGAAGCTCTAGATGTTAGCTTTCCAACGCAACTAGAACTGCCTCATTTAAATCTTTGTAGCTCAAGTTATGATTGTTTGAGTACGAAGAGGTCAGGCTGGATAGCTTAGCAATTTCTTCAGTTTCTTGTATTCCTTCTACTTTTGCATGCTTTCTTTCCATTCTCTAAGCCATTCCTGCCCTGTAATCTCTGAAATCACTTAACACACATATCACGGCATCGAATGGTAATAAGAGAGGATTAAACATAGCGAAATTAAAGCCCAAAGGAGCATGTTTTCAATCATAGCACAAAATTCGGAAGGAAAACGTAAACTCATGCAATTAGTATGAATAAGTGTATGAATGATTGATAAAATCCACTCAATTAAGCACAATATAAACCATAAAATAGTGGTTTATAACCCACCTACCCCCACCCACTTCAAAATCCAATTTCCCACCCAAAACCCACCCTATGGCTGAACCACCCATTCCCCACTCTTATAAATACCCCTCTCCATAACCTTTCATACACACACCTCTCATACCCTAATACACCCACAAGGCCTAGCCCTCTCTCTCCCTCTCTATTCTTCTATTTTCTTCTTTTTTTACTCCATTCTTCTATTTCCTTTATTTTTGCTCGAGGACGAGCAAAGTTTTATCTTTGGTGTTGGAAAAGCATAGCTTTTTTTTCTTTCTATTACCATTCATGGCACCCAAGGTTGGAAATTCCTCTAGGAAGAGGAAAAGAAAGGCAGTAGCCAATCCCTCTGAATCTTGGGAGATGGAGAGATTCATCACCAAAGCCCACCAAGACCACTTCTATGAAGTAGTGACTGAGAAGAAAGTGATTCCTGAGGTCCCTTTCATGCTCAAGAAGAATGAGTATCCGGAAATCCGAAGAGAGATCCAGAGAAGAGGTTGGAAAGTTCTAAACAATCCCATCCAAGATGTTGGGATTCTCATAGTGTAAGAGTTCTATGCTAATACGTGGGTTACCAAAAACCATGACACTAGTATGAACCCAAATCCAAGGAACTAGATCACCATAGCCCGAGGAAGAATCATAGATTTCATCCCAGAAAGTGTGAGGTTGGCATTTAACTTGCCTCTATTGCAAGGAGATCCTTATCTTTACACCAGGAGAGTAAACTTTGATCAGAGATTGGATCAAGTACTCTCAGATATCTATGTAGAAGGTGCACAGTGGAAAAAGGATTCCCAAGGCAAGCCCATTCAGTTATGAAGGGTTGACCTAAAGACCATAGCTAGAGGATGGTTGGAATTCATCCAAAGATCCATCATCCCTACTAGCAACCAGTTAGAAGTGACCATTGACAGAGTCATCATGATCCACTGAATCATAATTGGAACTGCGGTGGAAGTACATGAGGTGATTCCTCAAGAAATGTACAAGGTAGCTGAGAAGCCTCACACTAGTGCCAGGTTGGCATTACTATACCTCATCTGTCACCTATACAATTCAGCTGAAATTGTCATAAATGGAGATGTCTCCATTGGAGAGGATAAGCCCATCACTAAGAAGCGAACGGAGCAAACTAGAGAGCATGCACAAGAGCCTGTGCATCCGCCTCATTATGAAATTCCTGAGATGCCTCAAGGGATGTATTTTTCTCTCCAAAGCTATTAGGATAAATGACAAGCTTCTCTTGGAGAATTGAGCACCAACATGGAGCAATTGAGGATGGAGTTTCAAGAGCATACTACCACCCTCAATGAAATAAGAGAAGATCAAAAAGCCATAAGGGAAGACCAAAGGGCTTTGAGGGAAGAGCAACAAAGGCAAAGGAGTGGCATAAAATAGATTAAGAAGCACATTGGATCCTCAAGGAGGAGCACTAGGCGCCACCATTAAAGGTGGATTCGTTCTCTTTACACCCCTTTCCTCTTATTTTTCTATTTTTTGTCTATTTTATTCTCTGTTCTCCTGTTCTAGTTGCATGATCATATGCATTGATGTCTTTAAGTTATAAAATGTTCCATATATCTCTCACATTGCTTAAAAGAAAATTTTTATTTGAAAAGAATTGAGAGATGTATGAATTTCAAGTTTTAAATAAGATTAGTTTAATTATGTTGATGTGTGATGGCAAAAAATTAAATTTGCACAAACTAGCGGCAAGTATACCGGTCGCATCAAGTAGTAAAACTCATGAGAGTGAGGTCAATCCCACAAGGATTGATAGATCAAGCAACTTTAGTGAGATGATGAGTCTAGTCAAGCTAACAAGTGATTATTTGAGTGAAATTTGATCAACAGAAACTAAATTGCAAGAAATCTAAAGTACTGAAAGTAAATTGCTTGAAACTTAAATGGAAAGAAACTTAAATGACTGAAACTTAAAGAGCAAGAAAGTAAAAGAGCTAAATCTTAAATTTCAAGAAACCTAATTGACTGGAATCTTAGATTGCAAGAAAGTAAAAGTTTAGAATCTAAATGGCAATGAAACTTAAATTGCATAAATTGTAAAGGGCATTGGGTGCTGGGAATTAAGATAGCAGAGAAAGATTGCAATTAAAGTAAATATAGAATGATCTAAATTGAAGAAAATCAAAGAGAATGATTCATCATGGATTAGAGATATCATAATCCTTCATGAATCAAATGGGTCTCAACTCCTTTCTCAATCATATGAGTAGTTCTATGACAGATTGAATTTGATTGGATCCCAATTCCTTGGCAATCCAATCTCTTTAATCACAATCAATCTGGCGAATTCTTTGATCTAATTGTCATGAGAAGAGATTAAGTGCATGTCTCTCATCCATAAGCCACACTAACTCTCAAGTTCTCAATTCCTCCCGAATGGTGTTGATCAAGAGAGTTGTGAAGGATAGAGCTCTAATTCTAATGCAAGTGATTCCCCTTTCGAGGCTCACACAAGCATTCAATTGAATTAAACCCCCTTCTGGAGTGAATAATTCATAATTAAAACAAAAGTTATCCTATAGCTACCCAAATGAATTGAGAAGAAAAAGAATTTCATTGATTCATTAAGGTTACAATCGAGCTCCTCTCCCTAATTAAAATGGAGTTTAGTTCATCATTTCTCAAGTAAAACAAAAAATAGAAAGTGTAGAAGATGAAGAACAGAAAGAAAATACAATAGAAAATGAGTGCAGAGCTTCCCATTTTGGGTCCCTGACTCCCTAGCCTTCCAAAACTCCTTTCTAACTCAAATTCTCTTCTATTTATACACTTTCTTCTTTCAGTTCTTCAAGTCTTTGGATTGGGCTTTTGGCCTTGTTGAAGCAAGCTAGAATGCCTCTTAGTGATGTTAAAGAGGAACGTTTGGCAACTAACGTTCATGATCTGCATGGGTGCTCAATTGTACTAGTGCTGGTGTCAACGTTGGTGATCAATGTTTGTACAAAAACATTGAGTCAAACATTGCTTTGAAAATGATTGAGCGTTGCCGCCAACGTTTGACTCAACATTGGTGCACCAACATTTTCCTATCAACGCGTGCGTGTCGCCCACGCGTACGCGTCAAAACAGTGTTTTGTGTGTGTGCGTCACTCACGCGTTTGCGAGGCTGGCTAAAATTTGCTTCCACGCGTATGTGTTATCGACGCGTATGCGTCGCAGTAAGTTTTCCAACTCAAAAATCTGGGCTCTCATCGAGGACGTTGGAGGTAACGTTTGAGGCAACGTTTGCACTCCAACATTCTCTTGGTCACGCATACGCGTCAAACTGGATTTTTGCCATTTTGCGCATGCGTGTCGCCCACGCGTACGCGTGGATTTAAAATTTTTCCACTTTCACGCATACGCATACGCGTCACACTAAAATTTTCTAGCTCCAGAAATGAAAGTTATCACAGATGTTGGAGGTAATGTTGGTTCACCAACGTTCCCTTCAACGTTGGCACCCAATTTGCAGGAACGTTTCCAGCAACATTGGTGAGCCAATTTTGGCCACCAACATTGCACTTTAAACCTTTTCCTTCAACGTTTGAGGTGACGTTGTGAGCCAACTTTGACTACCAATGTTGCTTCCTCTGCTCCTTTCCATGGCCCTTTTGTTGCTTGTTTTCTTGCCATTCCTCAGCTTCTTTCCACCTATTATCAATCAAACACTTGCATCAAAGTTTGCTATAATCACAAGATGTTTGCATCATTTATAACATCAAGTAAAATCTGCATAAAATCTTATGAAAAATCACATAAACAACCATGTTTAATTGAATCAAGGGATGCATGAAATTCGAATCCAATTACTTACTTATTATTCAAGAAAGTGCATGAAACCTAATGAAAACAAATGAAAAATGCTTGTGAAACTAGCCTAAAATAACTTGTCATCACAACCCCAAACTTAAATCTTGCTTGTCCCCAAGCAAGCAGTAAAACATGGGAAGAATGAATGAAAACAAAGAGGAATATATGTCCTTATTTGAAAGCACTCAGTCTAGGTTCATGAGGTTTCATGCAGGATATATTTGCAGCTCAACTTTTATTAGTTTCCAGGTTTGATATGTCCCCTTGAGTACTAACTAAAGTACTGCTATGAAATCTTGTTTTCATTGCTCCTTCAGGTTTGATTTTTGTTTTTCTTTAGCTTAGAAACTTACTCTTTAATTGCTGTTTAGTGTTCTGTGTTGAGGCAGCTATTTAGAAAAGTTTTCAGTCAACACTCCCGATCTAGTTGGCTCAAGGTGTTGGGTGATAAAGCACCCCTCATACTACTAACTCAAGCCTCTCCTCAGCACATACAGACCACAGACACTTGGCTTACAATTCAATTCTAGAGACATTGATGCCCAGCACCTCCTTAGGTCACTAAATGCCTTGTAACTAGGTTGCTCTTGATAATGGACTTGTGGTTGATAATCCCGGGTTAGTTAACTCAAGTTTCCAAGTGTTAAAACACTCCTTAGAACCTAATTATCCAAGCAGATCCCAGTACAAAAATACCACAGGCATGTGTCTTAAGGGTTGAGCTATTGGTGCCTAGCTTATTCTTTGTTTCTTTTCTTCTTTATTGTTCTTTATTAATTTCAAGGAGATTTATTTACTAAGGTTTCACATATAGCAGCTAAGTTCATACTTAAGGGATATTCTACCCTTCATCTTTATTAGTGAACTCGCTAAACAATCAAACATAAACACTACAAAAAAAGGCCTATAGTCACGCTAAAAAACCGTGACCATAGCTAGTAAATAGGGTGATTATAGATCTATGGTCACGGTTTTGGACCTATGGTCACAATTTTTTACCGTGGCCTATTCTCTCGTGGCCATAGATCTATGGTCACGATTTTTTTGTCTATGGTCACGATTTCTATGGTCACGGTTTCAATTTTCAAATTCTGACACCTTAGGCCACATTTTTTCACCGTGACCATAGGTTAATCTATGGTCACGCGTAAAAACCGTGACCATAGCATCTATGGTCACCCCTCCTTAAAACCGTGACCATAGCCTTATCTATGGTCACAGTTTTCACGGTGACCATAGACTCTATGGTCACCCCTCCTTAAAACCGTGACCAAAGCCTTATCTATGGTCACGGTTTTTGCCGTGACCATAGCTCTATGGTCACCCCACCTTAAAACCGTGACCATAGCCTCTATGGTCACCCTACCTTAAAACCATGATCATAGTCTTATCTATGGTCATGGTTTTCACCGTGGCCATAGTTTATCTATGGTCACCCCTCCTTAAAACCGTGACCATAGCCTTATCTATGGTCACAGCTTTTACCGTGGCCATAGCTTATCTATGGTCACCCTATTTTTAAATGGTGACTATAGGATATTTTGTTTTATGAGATTTAATTTTTTTTAAAGCATAATCACATCCCAAAATGATGATAATCACAAAATAAATCTAAAAATGAGAAATTCAATAAATCTAAATCATAAAAGTTTCATTAAAAACTAGATATCCATTACAACACTAATCAAAATAAGGTGTAATTTATCCATTACATGTAATTATTGGATAAAGTCTCTTATCAAAAAGTAAAGAACACATCAAAATAATACATTTAGATAACCAAAATCATTATAAGACTCATCCCATCTTATATTTGTATAGAACATATTTTCTTCACATCATGTCCTCCTGCTCTTCCTAGCAAAAGAAATAAACATGCTAGAATAGAGCAAAAATATTTTTGATGATGCAGTACAGTTTAGTAATGAATATGGAGCACAAGTTAAAACTAATTAAACTAATAGCAAAAGACCTAAATTAAAACTAATTAGTACTACACTGGTACAATTTCACAAAAGACCTAAATTAAAACTAATTAAACTAATAACAACAAAAATTGGAGTTTTCTTGGACATTTCAACTTTCAGATCAGAACCCATTTCTTAGAAAAAGACTTGATGCCTACAATATATGTAACAAAACAAAAAAACAAAGTTCGGATAAAAAGAAATATTAAACAAATCGCATCAACATTCAATTTTTTTGTTAATTAATAGGTAACAACATGCATATATCAGGCCCTGGAATCTTAATTGGTCGATACCATTTAACTAAAAAGCAATGTGAGCAAGCATCATAATGCCTTAGAACAACATAATTAGGCTAAAAAGGAAAACAGAATATTCAGCACTTACATCATAAACCAACTTGTGTTAGTAGATATTATTACATAAGCATAAGCATTCTAAGTAATACAAGCATTCGAACATAGTCTTTCCAACTCTTACCTATTTGTACGGACTTAGATTCACAAGGTCAAAACCACAAATCCCAGATTTAGGAAATCCCTTAACATGAGTCACCCCTTTTACACAAAGAGACCAAACCAAAAAAGCTCGAATCTTTGAATATGGGTAACACATAAAACAAAGAACCCAAATCTACCCAGTTTTCAAAAAGTAAACTTTTTATATCAAAAATAGAAAATGCTTTCTGGGTATCGCAAATATGAGTGTAAATTTGAACTTCAGTGGTGGTGAATGAGAATTGAGAAGAAGAAGATTAACAGTTTTAACAACAAATTCACACTATGATAATAGAAACTTGAATAAGCAAAAATAGTTTTAACAATTTCAATTCAATTAAAATAAATTATTATTTTTACCAGCTATATTAAAAATTCAAGCTAAACTAATGCAGCCTTAATACATACAAACAACACCACTGCTTTAGCTTCTTGCCTATGTGCTTCAACATCAAGCGACAGTACTTTTGTTCCCTCTGCTCTCACCGTCTTCAACTCTCCTACCATCACTAGCTACTATTTCTTATTAACTCATTCAACTCTTAATGTAAATACTACCTACTAATCAAATCAAATGCTATTTTCTTCTTTTTATTATCACCTCTTCCACTAAGCTTCATCATCTTTATTATCTCATTTTTTTATTTTTTTCCAAAAAATTCATACTTTATGAAAGCACTACTGATTTATTTGGCATTTATTGTCTATTTTATACCAATCAGAATTATATTTTCTATTTAAGATAGATCAAATTGCTGATTCAAGGCATTTTCAATTCAAAAAGTTTCTTTTGTTTGCTTTTGTAATGTCTATCTTCTATCATTCTCATTCCAAAAACCTCAGTTCTACAAGAAATTAGAAATAGTCAAACAAATAATTCTCCGTTCACATCACAACACCAAATTAGAGAAAACAAGTAGAACTTACTGGTATAAACATTTCAGCACAAGCTTCAAAATCCCCCGAGAGTTCCTTGGATAAAAGCAAAGTAGATGGCAAGCCTAGAACAAAGCAAATAGCAAAAAACCAAAATCAAGAATATGGCAAGAACCTGACCTATATACAACGTCCTTGAATGCCAACAAACATATTAAGGCAGAATATAAACTTGTCAAAGTAATGAAGGTTATGCATAATAAATAGAAAAACTTGAATTCTCTAGGGAGGCAATGAACATATAAAGTTAATTTTACATTTTTTATGCTTTCTGCTTGATGTGAAACACGCAATTAAATAAAATTTGAACAAAGCCATCAGTAAATTTGAACAAAAAAATTAAGAGCTATCAGCAACCAGCAATTACAAAACAAAGCCATCAGCAAATTTGAACAAAAAAATTAAGAGCTATCAGCAACTTGTAATTACAAATAAGAGCCATCAGTAAATTTGGACAAAAATTTCATACTAAATCAGTAAATTTGAAATAAAAGAGTTGGAAGAAGATGCTGATAAAATAAGTCAGCATCAACAGGAGGTGCAGTTACTATAGGAAGAGATTAAAGAACACTTTGAGGTTGGCTCTCATACAACTCTCACTGTGACAGAAATAGCAGAGAAGATTGATAAGCTGGTCAACAAAGTGGTCAGCTTAGAATTCACTGTGAGGCTTTTGTAGCGAGATGGAAAGCACAAACTGACGAACTTAATACTCTTATTAATGTTCTTGAATGTGATAACAGTAAAACAAGTAAATGCTCTCATTAAAGTTTTTGACAAAAATTTTAGACTAAATCCAGCAATTACAAAACAGTAAAACACTAAAACAGAGATGTATGTATACTGATGAAATTAGAACAACTTGACAGAGATCAAGAAAAAGAGAATAAAACAAAGGTAAAAGTATGATAGGTTCAAGAATTACAAAATTGAGACTAAGACAAGAAGGATGGTGAGGCTGGTGCTACCATTCATGGCCGAAACCCTTAACAGAACGGCAGTAGCTTCAAAGGGGATGAGATAGCAAACCCTAATGGAAGACGGGCGTAATTTGAGGAGTAGTAGTGGCGCTCGTGGCTTTGGCAGCAATGACGCGATACTGGTTCACCTCCAGCAACGGTGAGCTCCACTGACGGCGATTGGGTACGGCGGCAGTGACAGAATCGGCCTCCCTTCTCTCATGCCCTTCATTGGCTTTCATTAATCTCTCTCTCAGCGTCGCTCTCCCTTTCTTCTTCAAGCTCGATGGTAGCAGAACTAACGGCAGCGGCAGCAACGCATGGCAGCGATGAGGACGAATGACGTGAACGTCTCCGTCGATCTCTCTCGACACCTCTCCCTCATCCATGTTCAACCTGCACCAGGGCAGACTCCACGGAACAGCGGCGAGGAGTGTACAGGGCGCGGCGACTTCCTTCCCCTCTCTTCTCCCTCGATTCCCCCTTCTCCCTTCTCTGTCTCTTTTTTTCCCTCAAGCTTCCCATGTTTTCGTTCTTCCCCTTTATGAAGGTATGTATGCGTTTATTGTTTGTGAAATTAGGTCAGAATTGTGTTTTAATTTGGGAAATTAGAGTTAGGGTAAAATATACATGAGTAATATAACAAATTTATAAAATATTTATAATAGAATAATAATTTAAAAATTAAATATAATATTATAAAAATTAATTTCGGAACACATAATTTTATTTATCAATTTATCAATGAGTTCAAATAATTATTTTCAATTTAAATTATAAAATGAACATACAAATCACATTTTATAAAATTTGGTTTAAATCCGAGAATATCAATTATTCAGATTATATGATATAATTTTTCATTATTGTTCTATTACCAAAACTTTAATTCTAATTTATATAAAATAAGTAATTATAGTAAAGATTGTACATACATTAACATTAATTAACCTAAACTCAATGTATTTATAAAGATTAATTTAATCACACTTAATAAATTAATCTCTAAAAGCTCAAATTAATAAAATAAACCATAATTTATTCATAATAGAAATTTCTTAAATTTAATTATATAATACTCCCATTTAAAATTAATAGTATTCAACTTAATGTTTTATTTATAAAATTATATTTAAAATTTTAATATTTAAAGTAAATCATATAAAATTATTATTAGTTTTAATTATTAAAATTTTTACATTTTAAAAAGATGAAATATTTAAAATAATAAAAAATACATAAAAATCTTAATTAATTAAAATTCAAATGATTAAAAATGTGACCATAGACTCCTTTAAGTCAACCCTCAAACCTGTGACCATAGACCCCTTTAGTCACCACTCGAAACTGTGACCATAGACCCTTTTAGGTCACCCTTCTGAAAAATCGAGGCCATAGACTCTTTTTGGCCACTGTAAAAAACTGTAACCATAGACCCCTTTAGGTCACCCCAAAAACCGTGACCATAGACCCTTTTAGGTCACCCTTCCGAAAAACCGTGACCATAGACCCTTTTTTGTCACTGTAAAAAACCGTGACCATAGACACCTTTTGGTCACCCCCAAAACCGTGACCATAGACCCTTTTAGGCCACCCCCAAAACTGTGACCATAGACCCCTTTAGGTCACCCCTAAAACCGTGACTATAGACCCCTTTAGGTCACCCCCCAAAACCATGACCATAGACCCTTTTAGGTCACCCTTCCGAAAAATCGTGACCATAGACCCCTTTTTGGTCACTGTAAAAAACCGTGACCATAGACACCTTTAGGTCACCCCCAAAACCATGACCATAGACCCTTTTAGGCCACGCCCAAAACCGTGATCATTGACCACTTTTGGTCACCCCACAAAACTGTGACCATAGACCCCTTTATGTCACCCCCCAAAACCATGACCATAGACCCTTTTAGGTCACCCTTCCGAAAAATTGTGACCATAGACCCCTTTTTGGTCACTATAAAAAACCATGACCATAGACACCTTTAGGTTACCCCCAAAACCATGTCCATAGACCCTTTTAGGCCACGCCCAAAACCGTGATCATTGACCCCTTTAGGTCACCCCCCAAAACCGTGATCATAGACCCTTTTAGTTCACCCATTATTGAAAAACCGTGACCATAGCCCTTTTTTATCACTATAAAAAACCGTGACTATAAACCCTTTTAGGTCACCCACAAAATCGTGACCATAGACCCTTTTAGGTCACCCTTCCGAAAAATCGTGGCCATAGACTCTTTTTGGCCACTGTAAAAAACTGTGACCATAGACCCCTTTAGGTCACCCCAAAAACCGTGACCATAGACCCTTTTCGGTCACCCTTCCGAAAAACCGTGACCATAGACCCTTTTTTGTCACTGTAAAAAACCGTGACCATAGACACCTTTAGGTCACCCCCAAAATCGTGACCATAGACCCCTTTAGGTCACCCCTAAAACCGTGACCATAGACCCCTTTAGGTCACCCCAAAAACCGTGACCATAGACCCTTTTAGGTCACCCTTCCAAAAAATCGTGACCATAGACCCTTTTTTGTCACTGTAAAAAACCGTGACCATAGACACCTTTAGGTCACCCCCAAAACTGTGACCATAGACCCTTTTAGGCCACCCCCAAAACTGTGACCATAGACCCCTTTAGGTCACCCCTAAAATCGTGACCATAGACCCCTTTAGGTCACCCCCCAAAACCATGACCATAGACCCTTTTAGGTCACCCTTCCGAAAAATCGTGACCATAGACCCCTTTTTGGTCACTGTAAAAAACCGTGACCATAGACACCTTTAGGTCACCCCCAAAACCATGACCATAGACCCTTTTAGGCCACGCCCAAAACCGTGATCATTGACCCCTTTAGGTCACCCCACAAAACCGTGACCATAGACCCCTTTATGTCACCCCCCAAAACCATGACCATAGACCCTTTTAGGTCACCCTTCCGAAAAATCGTGACCATAGACCCCTTTTTGGTCATTGTAAAAAACCATGACCATAGACACCTTTAGGTTACCCCTAAAACCATGACCATAGACCCTTTTAGGCCACGCCCAAAACTGTGATCATTGACCCCTTTAGGTCACCCCCCAAAATCGTGACCATAGACCCTTTTAGTTCACCCATTATTGAAAAACCATGACCATAGCCCTTTTTTGTCACTATAAAAAACCGTGACCATAAACCCTTTTAGGTCACCCACAAAATCATGACCATAGACCCTTTTAGGCCACCCCCCAAAACCGTGACCATAGACCCTTTAGGACACCCCCAAAAACTGTGACCATAGACCCTTTCAGGTCACCCTTTTTTGAAAAACCGTGACCATAGACCCTTTATGGTCACTGTAAAAAACCATGACCATAAACCCTTTTAAGTCACCCCTCAAATCCGTGACTGGTGCATGAAATTGTGTATGCCAATATTAATGGACTATTTCTCAAAGCTTCGCACAACTAACCAGCAAGTGCACTGGGTCGTCCAAGTAATACCTTACGTGAGTAAGGGTTAAATCCCACGGAGATTGTTGGCTTGAAGCAAGCTATGGTTATCTTATTATTCTTAGTCAGGATATAATATCAATAATAATTTTTAGTTTCAATTGTAAAAAGTAAAAGAGCATGAAATAAATACTTATTATGCAGTAATGGAGAATATGTTGGAGTTTTGGAGATGCTTTATCCTCTGAATTTCAGCTTTTCCCTTGTCCTCCTCTTCACACACGCAAGGCTCCTTCCATGGCAAGCTGTATGTAGGGCGTCACCGTTGTCAATGGCTACTTCCCATCCTCTCAGTGAAAATGGTCCAAATGCTTTGTCACAGCACGGCTAATCATCTGTTGGTTCTCAATCATGTCGGAATAGAATCCATTGATACTTTTGCATTTGTCATCACACCCAATAATTGCGAGTTTAAAGCTCGTCACAGCCATTCAATCCTTGAATCCTACTCGGAATACCACAGACAAGGTTTAGACTTTCTGGATCCTCAAGAGTGGCCGCCAAAATGTTCTAGCTTATACCACGAAGATTCTGATTAAAGAATCTAAGAGATACTCATGCAATATAATGTAGAATGGAGGTGGTTGTCAGGCACACGTTCATGGATTGAGGAAGGTGATGAGTGTCACGGATCATCACCTTCTTTATAGTGAAGCGCGAATGAACATCTTAGATAGGAACAAGCGTGTTTGAATTGAAAACAGAAATAATTGCATTAATTCATCGAGACGCTGCAGAGCTCCTCACCCCCAACAATGGAGTTTAGAGACTCATGCCATCAAAGAGTACAAAATTCAGATCTAAAAATGTCATGAGATCCAAAATAAATCTCTAAAAGTTGTTTAAATACTAAACTAGTAACCTAGGTTTATAGAAAATGAGTAAACTAAGATGGATAGTGCAGAAATCCACTTTTTGGGCCCACTTGGTGTGTGTTGGGGCTGAGACTTAAGCTTCTCACGTGCCTGGGCTGTTTCTGGAGTTGAACGCTAGGTTGTAACCTGTTTCTGGCGTTGAACTCCAACTTGCAACCTGTTTTTGGCGCTGAACGCCAGACTGCAACATGGAACTGGCGTTGAATGCCAGTTTACGTCGTCTATCTTTGCACAAAGTTTGGACTATTATATATTGCTGTCTGCTTTCCAACCCAATTAAGAGCGCGCCAATTGGACTTCTATAGCTCCATAAAATCCATTCCGAGTGTAGGGAAGTCAGAATCCAACATTATCAGCAGTCCTTTTTCAGCCTAAATCAGATTTTTGCTTCAATTTCAGCTAGAAAATACCTGAAATCACAGAAAAACACACAAACTCATAGTAAAGTCCAGAAATATGATTTTTGCCTAAAAACTAATAAAAATCAACCAAAAACTAACTAAAACATACTAAAATCTACATGAAATTACCCCCAAAAAGCGTTTAAAATATCCGCTCATCACAATACCAAACTTAAACTGTTGCTTGTCCCCAAGCAACTAGATAAATAAAATAGGATAAAAAGAAATTAAGAAGCAATGATATCTCAGAGTTTTAAGTGAAGCTCAGATTCCAATTAGATGAGTGGGACCAGTAGCTTTTTGCTTCGGAATAGTCTTGGCATCTCACTTTATCCTTTGAAATTCAGAATGATTGGCATCCATAGGAATTCAGAATTCAGATAGTATTATTGATTCTCCTAGTTTAGTATGTTGATTCTTGAACACAGTTACTTTATGAGTCTTGGCCGTGGCCCTAAGCACTTTGTTTTCCAGTATTACCACCGGATACATAAATGCCACAGACACGTAACTGGGTGAACCTTTTCAGATTGTGACTTAGCTTTGCTAGAGTCCCCAATTAGAGGTGTCCAAAGTTCTTAAGCACACTCCTTTGCTTTGGATCACGATTTTAACCATTCAATCTCAAGCTTTTCACTTGGACCTGCATGCCACAAGCACATGGTTAGGGAAAGCTTGATTTAGCCGCTTAGGCCTGGATTTATTTCCTTGGACCCTCCTATCTATTGATGCTCAAAGCCTTGGATCCTTTTCACCCTTGCCTTTTGGTTTTAAGGGTTGTTGGCTTTTTCTTTTTCTTTATCCAATGATTCCTCTCTTTTTTTTTCACTGCTTTTTCTTGCTTCAAGAATCAATTTCATGATTTTTCAAATCATCAATAATATTTCTCTTGTTCATCATTCTTTCAAGAGCCAATACTTTTAACATTCATGAATTTCAATATAAAAAATATGCACTGCTCAAGCATTCATTCAGAAAACAAAAAGTATTGCCACCACATATAAATAATTAGAATTTTCCTTATTAAGAACTTGAAATTAAATTGCCTCTTTATTCTAAAAATCTACTATCTTATTCATGTTTGATGATGATGAGAAAAATAAATTATAGCTTAATTGGAAATAAAATCAAAATAGATATACTAATTACTACTACTCCTATATAACTTCTAAGGTAAATCTATAAGACAACTATCACAGAGTAAAGCTAAGATTAGGACTCAACAACCTTTACTTTGGGAAGTGGATGTTCCTCTAGTCTGTGGGGTACTTGGTCCTTCAAGAGATAATTTCTGACGCTTCAGTTCCTTCAAGTCACGCCTTTGCTCTTCTTGTTCCCCAAGCAGTTTGCAAAGTATGCTATTTTGATTATTCTGTTCTTCCTTTATTTGGTCCATAGCTTCTTGCAACTTGGTAACTGATGCTTCAAGATGCTCCCAGTATTCAAATTGAGGAATTTCTGGGAGGAATTCCTGTGCTCTCCTCTTGATGGAGTCATCCTGCACTTGTTGTTTTTCCATTGATATTTTGGTGATTGGTCGCTCAACTGAGATATACTCAGTTATTCCCATCTTCACTCCAGCATCTTTACATAGCATATATATTAAGCTTGGATAAGGCAATTTAGCATCTTTGGAGTTCTGGTTTGCAATTATGTAGAGTTCACACGAAATTAGCTGATGAACTTCTACTTCTCTTCCTAACATAATGCAGTGGATCATCACTGCTCTTTTAATGGTGACTTCAGAACGGTTGCTAATGGGCAGTATAGAACGCCCAATGAAGTCCAGCCAACCTCTGGTGACTGGTTTGGGACACCCTTGGTGCTGGTGGTCCACCTGGTTTCAGGGAGGCAGATGTCCTCTAGAATCTTGTCCAGGCCTTTATTTGTTCTCATCATTCTCCTATTAAAGGAGTCTGGGTCATCTTTCAGCTGAGGTAGCTTAAAGATCTCTTTGATTTTGTCAGGGTGGATGTGAACAATCTTTCCTCTGACCAAGGTCCGATAGTCATAGAGAGCAGTTCTAGATATTCTCTGCCTGTCTGTTTGCCATAGATTAGCGTAGAATTCCTGAACCATGTTTTTTCCCACCTTTGTTTCAGGATTAGCTAGGATTTCCCAGCTCCTGTTTCGAATTTGCTCTTGGATCTTCGGATATTCATCTTCTTTCAGATCAAATTTGACTTCCGGGATCACTGACCTTAGACCCATTATTTTGTAGTAATGGTCTGAATGTTCTTTGGTTAAGAACTTCCCTTGATTCCAAAGTGGTTTTGGAATACTCTCTTTCTTGCCTCTTGGAGTGGGTTGTTTTCCTTTAGGAGCCATGATCTTAGTGGGTATGATTTAGTGATCACGGATAAACACACCAAACTTAGAGGTTTGCTTTTCCTCAAGCAAAAGAGAAGAAAGGAGAGCGATAGAAGGAGAGCTAGTTTTCGAATTGTTGAGGAGAGGAGAGAGGCCGAAAGTAGATTTAAAGGGAGGGGGTGGGTTTTCGAAAATTTTAAAGAAAGATAGGATAGAAGATATGATTTGTAAAAGATAAATATGATAGGAAAAAGATATAATTGAAAATTGAAAAGATATAGAAGATATTGAAAAAGATAAATCTGAATTTTTTTAAAAGATCTGGGATTAATTTGAAAAGATAATTGATTTTCGAAAAAGATTTGAAAAGAAGTTGGATGGGATTTGAAAAAGGATTTGTGTTTATGAATTAAGATACATTTGATATTTTTGAAAAAGGGATTTTAGAAATTAGGATTAAAATTTTTGGAATTGAATGATGAGAGTTTCTAACATGTTTATGCAAGAAATCATGAATTGGAACATAAAAATTTGAAAAAATGTGAATTGAAAACGAATTAACCTTCTCCCCACAATCCTGGCGTTAGACGCCCAAACGCTGCATGTTTTGGGCGTTTAACGCCCATTCGCAGCTTCTCCTGGGTGTTCAACGCCCAACTGTTGCTTCTAGCTGGCGTTGAACGCCAGGAACTCCTTTGTCACTGGGCATTTTTCTGAACGCCCAGGACGCTGTAAATTTGGCGTTGAACGCCCAGAAGGTGCTTCTTTCTGGCGTTCAATGCCCAGAAGATGCTTCTTTCTGGTGTTTAATGCCCAGATAGCTATCCTTACTGGCGTTGAACGCCCAGTAGGTGCTTCTTTTGGGCGTTCAGCGCCCAAAATAGCTCTTACTGGCTTTTTCACACCAATGAGCTTCCTTTTTGGCTGTTTTATCCTGCGAACCCTTTTGTAACTTTGTGAACTCAAACAATTTCTATTTTACCTTGAAGATAATTGACATAAACCTGTAAAAATCAATTAATTAACAAATAAGTTTTGTAAATGGCTGGGTTGCCTCCCAGCAAGCGCTTCTTTATTATCTTTAGCTGGACTATTACTGAGCTTTAATCAAGTCTCAATTTTGAGCATTCTTGCTCAAAATTGCTTTCAAGATAATGTTTAACTCTCTGTCCGTTAATAATGAACTTTTTGTTAGAATCATTATCCTGAAGCTCCACGTATCCATATGGTGATACACTTGTGATCATATATGGACCTTTCCACCGGGATTTCAATTTTCCGGGGAATAATCTGAGCTTAGAATCAAATAGCAGAACTTTCTGCCCTAACTCAAAGACTCTGGATGACAGTTTCTTATCATGCCATCTTTTTGCTTTCTCTTTGTAAATTTTTGCATTTTCGAAAGCATTGAGTCTGAATTCCTCTAGCTCATTTAACTGGAGCAATCGTTTTTCTCCAGCTAACTTGGCATCAAGGTTTAGGAATCTGGTTGCCCAATAGGCCTTATATTCCAGTTCCACTGGCAAGTGACAGGCTTTTCTATACACCAGCTGGTATGGAGAAGTTCCTATAGGTGTCTTGAATGCTGTTCTGTATGCCCACAGAGCATCATCCAAGCTTCTTGCCCAATCCCTTCTACGATTAATCACAGTCCGTTCCAGGATTCTTTTAAGTTCTCTATTAGAGACTTCAGCTTGCCCATTTATCTGTGGATGATATGGAGTAGCTACCCTGTGGCTAACTCCATATCGAACTAAAGTAGAGTAAAGTTGTTTATTGCAGAAATGAGTGCCCCTATCACTGATTGGTACTCTAGGGATACCAAATCTGCTGAAGATGTGTTTCTGGAGGAATTTCAGCACTGTCTTAGTATCATTAGTAGGTGTTGCAATAACTTCCACCCATTTGGATACATAATCCACTGCCACCAGAATATAAGTGTTTGAGTATGATGGTGGGAAAGGTCCCATGAAGTCAATACCCCATACATCAAACAACTCAATCTCCAAGATCCCTTGTTGAGGCATGGCATAACTGTGAGGCAGATTGCCAGATCTTTGGCAACTGTCACAATTAAGTACAAACACTCGGGAGTCTTTATAGAGAGTAGGCCAGTAGAAACCACATTGGAGGACTCTTGTAGCTGTTCGCTCACTTCCAAAATGTCCTCCATACTGTGATCCATGGCAGTGCCAGAGGATCTTCTGTGCTTCTTCTTTAGGCACACATCTACGAATTACTCCGTCTGCACATCTCTTTAAGAGATATGGTTCATCCCAAAGAAAGTATTTTGCATCCGTGATCAATTTCTTTGATTGCTGCCTACTGTACTCTTTGGGTATGAATCTCACTGCCTTATAGTTTGTAATGTCTGCGAACCATGGCACTTCTTGGATGGCAAAGAGGTGCTCATCCGGAAAGTTTTCAGAGATGTCAGTGAGAGGGAGGGACACCCCTTTTACTGGTTCTATTCGGGACAGGTGATCTGCTACTTGGTTCTCTGTCCCTTTTTTGTCTCTTATTTCTATATCAAACTCCTGCAGAAGCAACACCCATCTGATGAGTCTAGGTTTTGAATCCTGCTTTGTGAGTAGATATTTAAGAGCAGCATGGTCAGTGTACACAATCACTTTTGATCCTACTAAATAAAATCTGAACTTGTCAATGGCGTAAACCACTGCAAGTAACTCTTTTTCTGTGGTTGTGTAGTTCTTCTGTGCGTCATTTAAAACATGACTGGCATAGTAAATGACGTGCAGAAGCTTGTCATGCCTTTGTCCCAACACTACACCAATGGCATGGTCACTGGCATCACACATCAGTTTAAATGGTAATGTTCAGTGTGGTGCAGAGATGACTGGTGCTATGACCAGCTTAGCTTTCAGAGTCTCAAACGCCTGGAGACACTCCTTATCAAAGATAAATGGCGTGTCAGCAGCTAACAGATTGCTCAGAGGTTTGGCGATTTTTGAAAAATCTTTTATAAATCTCCTATAGAATCCTGCATGCCCCAGAAAGCTTCTGATTGCCTTAACATTGGCAGGTGGTGGTAATTTTTCAATTACCTCTACCTTAGCTTGATCCACCTCTATTTCCTTGTTCGAAATTTTGTGCCCAAGGACAATTCCTTCAGTCACCATAAAGTGACATTTTTCCCAGTTTAAAACCAGGTTAGTCTCTTGGCACCTCTATAGAACAAGTGCTAGATGGTCAAGGTAGGAGCTGAATGAGTCTCCAAACACTAAAAAGTCATCCATGAAGACTTCCAGAAATTTTTTCACCATATCAGAGAAAATAGAGAGCATGCACCTTTGAAAGGTTGCAGGTGCATTGCACAGACCAAATGGTATCCTTCTGTATGCAAATACTCTAGATGGGCATGTGAATGCTATTTTCTCTTGATCCTGGGGATCTACTGCAATTTGATTATAACCTGAATATCCATCCAGGAAAGCAGTATTATTCATGACCTACCAGTCTCTCTAGCATCTGGTCTATGAATGGTAAAGAAAAATGATCCTTTCTGGTAGCTGTATTGAGCCTTCTATAATCAATACACATATGCCACCCTGTAACTGTTCTTGTAGGAAATAGTTCATTTTTTTTCATTATGAACCACTATCATGCCACCTTTCTTAGGGACGACTTGGACAGGGCTTACCTAGGAGCTACCAGAAATAGGATAAATAATCCCAGCCTCTAGTAATTTAGTGACCTCCTTCTGCACCACCTCCTTCATGGCTGGATTCAGCCGCCTTTTGTGGTTGAACCACTGGCTTAGCGTCATCCTCCAATAGGATCTTGTGCATATATCTGGCTGGGCTAATGCCCTTAAGATCACTGATGGACCACCCAAGAGCTATCTTGTGTGTCCTTAGCACTTGAATTAGTGCTTTCTCTTCCTGTGGCTCTAAGGTAGAGCTTATGATTACAGAAAAGGTATCACCTTCTCCCAGAAATGCATATTTCAGGGATGGTGGTAATGGTTTGAGCTCAAGTTTGGGAGGTTTCTCCTTTTCCTGAGGGATTTTCAGAGGTTCTATTATTCTCTCTGGTTCATCCAAATCAGGCTGAGCATCTTTAAAGATATCCTCTAGCTCTGATTCGAGACTCTCAGTCATATTGACCTCTTTTACCAGAGAGTCAATAATATCAATGCTCATGCAGTTATTTTGGGTATCTGGATGCTGCATAGCTTTGACAACATTCAACTTAAACTCGTCCTCATTGACTCTCAGGGTCACTTCCCCTTTTTGGACATCAATGATGGTTCGTCCAGTTGCTAGGAAAGGTCTTCCTAGAATGAGAGTTGCACTCTTGTGCTCCTCCATTTCCAGCACCACAAAGTCAGTGGGAAAGGCAAATAGCCCAACCTTGACAATCATGTCTTCAATTACGCCTGATGGGTATTTAATGGAGCCATCAGCAAGTTGGAGACATATCGGGGTTAGTTTAACTTCATCAGTCAACCCAAGCTTTTTGATAGTAGCTACAGGTATTAGGTTAATACTTGCCCCAAGATCACATAGAGCTTGCTTGGTACAAGTACCTTCTAATATGCATGGTATCATAAAGCTTCCCGAATCTTTAAGCTTCTCAGGTAAGCTTTTTGGAATGACTGCACTGCATTCTTTAGTGAGGTAAACTTTTTCAGTTTCCCTCCAATCCTTCTTATAACTTAAGATCTCTTTCATGAACTTAGCATAAGAGGGTATTTGCTCAAGTGCTTCTACAAACGGAATCTTTATTTCAAGAGTCCTGAGATAGTCTACAAAGCGAGCAAATTGCTTATCCTATTCCGCTTGACGGAGTTTTTGAGGATAAGGCATTTTGGCTTTGTATTCATCAACCTTAGTTGCTGCAGGTTTATTGCCTACAGCTGTGGGTTGAGAAGCCTTTTTAGAGGAGTTGCTATCAGCACTTGTATGTGTCTGATCCCCCACTGGTGTTTGAATACCAGGGGTGGAAGCTGGAGTGGAGTTAGATGCCAACTCCTTATCTGTTTCTAGCGTCTGAACGCCAGAACTGGGCTTCCTTTGGGCGTTCAACGCCAGTTCCTTGCTTGTTTCTGGCATTGGGCGCCAGGGCTGAGCATGGGTTGGGCGTTCAACGCCAGCTTTCCACCAATTATCTGGCGTTTGAGTGCCATAATTATTTCTCTCTGGGCTCTGACTATCCTCAGAGGGATTTTGGGTAGCAGTCTGTTCATTTTTTGGCTTCCTGCTGCCTTGAAGTGGGTTATTTAATATTTTTTCACTTCTTAATTGAACTGCTTGGCATTCTTCTGTTATTTGTTTTGATAACTGCTGTTCTTTTTGCTTCAACTACACTTCCATATTCATATTAGCCATTCTTGTTTCTTGTAATATTTCCTTGAATTCGGCTAGCTGTTTTGTTAGAAAATCTAATTGCTTATTGAATTCAGTAGCTTGTTCTGCAGGACTGAGTTGAGCAGTTACTGTTTTAGCCTCTTCGTTGATGGAAGGTTCACTGCTTAGGTACAGATGATGATTTCTGGCAACTGTATCAATAAGCTCTTGAGCTTCTTCTATTTTCTTTCTCATGTGTGTAGATCTACCATCTGAGTGGTCTAGAGAAGTCTGAGCTTTCTCTGTAAGCCTATAATAGAAGATGTCTAACTGCACCCACTCTGAAAACATTTCAGAGGGGCATTTTCTCAGCATCTCTCTGTATCTCTCCCAGGCATCATAAAGGGATTCATTATCTCCTTGTTTGAAGCCTTGGATGCTCAGCCTTAGCTGTGTCATCCATTTTGGAGGAAAATTGTGATTCAAGAATTTTTCTGACAGCTGTTTCCATGTCTTTATGCTATCCTTAGGTTGGTTATTTAACCACCTCTTAGCTTGGTCTTTTACAGCAAATGGAAACCGTAACAATCCGTAGACATCCTGATCTACTTCCTTATCATGTACTATGCCAGAAACTCTGTAGGTTCTTCTTGTGGAAGACCGGAATACTGGCAACTTTGCTGCACCATGATAATGAGCTGAGGGTTCAACTCAAAACTACTAACTCCAATGGAGGGTATACATATACTACTCCCATATGAAGCAGTAGTGGGGTTAGCATATGACCCCAGAGTCCTTCTGGATTGTTCATTTCCATTTACGTCCATAATGGAGAAAGGGAGATGATGTGAATTTATTTTATTTATTTTATTATATATAAAAATTTCGAAATAATAAAATAAAATAAAATAAAGACGACAATAAAATTAAAAATAAATAAAACTAAAAATAAAAAAAGAATTTAAAACTATTTTATGAAGATTTTTGAAAAAGTGAGGAGAGAGAAAGTGGTTAGGATATTTTCAAAAAAGTTAAAAAAAAATTAAATCTTAAAAGGATAAGATTTGAAAAATTTTGAAATTAAAATCTGAATTTTTATAAAAAAAATTCGAAAATATGGCTTAAAAATAGTTAGAAAAGATATTTTTTTGAATTTTGAATTTTATGATGAAAGAGAAAAACACACAAAAGACACAATACTTAAAAATTTTTAGATCTAATGCTCCTTGTTTTCGAAAATTTTGGAGGGAAAACACCAAGGAATACCAAACTTAAAAATTTTAAGATCAAAACACAAGAACAACAAGAACAAAAGAAAGAACACCAAACTTAAAATTTTTTTTTTTTTGAAAACCAAATTAAATTTTTGAAAATTAAAGAAAATTAACAAGAGAACACCAAACTTAAAGTTTGGCACAAGATTCAATCAAAGAAAAATTATTTTTTTTTGAAAAAGATTTTAAAAAGATGTCCAATTACCAAGAACATAGACCAACGCTCTAGCCAGTTGAGCTATAAATGTAACGTGTTTTAAAGAGGTATTTTTAATAACTAAAATTAAATATTTTGAAAATGCACAAGGAAAACACGAAAAACACAGAGAATAGGAAAAACCAAAGATTAAACAAGAAAAATTGACAAGAACAATTTGAAGATCAAGGAAAAATAAAGAACATGCAATTCGAAAATTGAAAGACAAATAAGAGCATGCAATTGACACCAAACTTAAAACATGACACTAAATTCATAGAAAAACTAAAAATTAATAAAGAAAACTAATATTTTTAAAAAAAATTTTAGAAGGGATAATAAAAGATGCAATTTTGGTAAAAAAGATAAATTTTTCCTAATCTAAGCAACAAGATTCACCGTCAGTTGTTCAAACTCAAACAATCCCCGGCAACGATGCCAAAAACTTGGTGCACGAAATTGTGTATGCCAATATTAATGGACTATTTCTCACAGTTTCGCACAATTAACCAGCAAGTGCATTGGGTCGTCCAAGTAATACCTTACGTGAGTAAGGGTCGAATCCCACGGAGATTGTTGGCTTGAAGCAAGCTATGGTTATCTTATTATTCTTAGTCAGGATATAATATCAATAATAATTTTTAGTTTCAATTGTAAAAAGTAAAAGAGCATGAAATAAATACTTATTATGCAGTAATGGAGAATATGTTGGAGTTTTGGAGATGCTTTGTCCTCTGAATTTCAGCTTTTCCCTTGTCCGCCTCTTCACACACGCAAGGCTCCTTCCATGGCAAGCTGTATGTAGGGCGTCACTGTTGTCAATGGCTACTTCCCATCATCTCAGTGAAAATGGTCCAAATGCTCTGTCACAGCACGGCTAATCATCTGTTGGTTCTCGATCATGTCGGAATAGAATCCATTGATTCTTTTACATTTGTCATAATGCCAATAATCGCGAGTTTGAAGCTCGTCACAGCCATTCAATCCTTGAATCCTACTCAGAATACCACAAACAAGGTTTAGACTTTCCGGATCCTCAAGAGTGGCCGCCAAAATGTTCTAGCTTATACCATGAAGATTCTGATTAAAGAATCTAAGAGATACTCATTCAATCTAATGTAGAACGGAGGTGGTTGTCAGGCACACGTTCATGGATTGAGGAAGGTGATGAGTGTCACAGATCATCACCTTCTTCACAGTGAAGCGCAAATGAACATCTTAGATAGGAACAAGCATATTTGAATGGAAAACAGAAATAATTGCATTAATTCATCGAGACGCTGCAGAGATCCTCACCCCCAACAATGGAGTTTAGAGACTCATGCCATCAAAGAGTACAAAATTCAGATCTAAACATGTCATGAGATCCAAAATAAATCTCTAAAATTTGTTTAAATACTAAACTAGTAACCTAGGTTTACAGAAAATGAGTAAACTAAGATGGATAGTGCAGAAATCCACTTCTGGGGCCCACTTGGTATGTGCTGGGGCTGAGACGTAAGCTTCTCACGTGCCTGGGCTGTTTCTGGAGTTGAACGCCATGTTGTAACCTGTTTCTGGCGTTGAACTCCAACTTGCAACCTGTTTCTGGCGCTGAAAGCCAGACTGCAACATGAAACTGGCATTGAACGTCAGTTTACGTCATCTATCTTCGCGCAAAGTATGGACTATTATATATTGCTGAAAAGCCCTCGATGTCTACTTTCCAACCCAATTGAGATCGTGCCAATTGGACTCCTGTAGCTCCAAAAAATTAATTTCGAGTGTAGAGAGGTCAGAATCCAACAGCATCAGCGGTCCTTTTTCAGCCTA
This sequence comes from Arachis hypogaea, assembly GCF_003086295.3. NCBI lineage: Eukaryota > Viridiplantae > Streptophyta > Magnoliopsida > Fabales > Fabaceae > Arachis > Arachis hypogaea. The sequence continues at coordinate 70,968,599 of NC_092044.1, forward strand.
AATCAGATTTTTGCTCAGCTCCCTCAATTTCAGCCAGAAAATACTTAAAATCACAGAAAAACACACAAACTCATAGTAAAGTCCAGAAATATGATTTTTGCCTAAAAACTAATAAAAATCTACTAAAAACTAACTAAAACATACTAAAATCTACATGAAATTACCCCCAAAAAGCGTATAAAATATTCGCTCATCAGTGACCATAGACCCTTTTAGGCCATCCTTTTTTAAAAAACTGTGACCATAGGTACTCTATGGTCACCCTTTCTAAAAAAACCATGACCATAGCCTTTTTTTTAGTCACCCTAAAAAACCGTGACCATAGAATGGTCATGGTTTTTTACCGTGACCAAAAAAACCGTGGCCATAGACCCAAAATGTTGTAGTGATACCACCACTGAACCTTATTCTATTCTCTGTCAAACTGGACTTTTACTCTTTCTGTTTTAAAATCATTTTCTTTTATTCATGCAAAGGGGACAAAGCATACATTCAAGCAGGATGAAAATGAAGCAAGCACTTAGACTAGCACACTTAATTGGCAATTAAAAGATAGTAAACAAATAGATTGTAAACAACTTAAACTAACCAGCATGGGTACATTTAGACTTCCAATTTAGAGCACTTTAAAGCAGAAACAGATAGGCAACAATACAACCTCTTGGTGTCTTCTTGCTTAATCTTTCATCATCCCCTTTTGCTTTTGTATTCTTCTTAGTGATGATGCATAGTCCTTCCAAGAAATTGAGTGACTTTCTGTGATGATAGTGGAAGTTTCTTATCCCCCAAACACTTCAAAGATGGTTAGCATGCATGAATGTTTGTAGGGTTTTAAACTTACTTTGGTGTGTGAACACCAAACTTAGTTTCTTGCCAATGTCTGTTATGCAGAAAATTAATCACATACATGAAACTTTGTACTTTTATTAAGTAAGCTAGCTATAACTAAAACTTGAGCAATTGTCAAGAAATTTTCCTAATTGTTTTGGAGTTTTTGACTCATGATGCTCTTTAAAGGGTTATTGTGTTTTTCATGAGATCTCAGGTGGAACACCAAACTTAAAATCACACATTCACCTTTTTTATACTCATTTTGGTGTGCAACACCAAATTTAACTCCTAGCAATACAGGAAAATCTTGACTCTTTATTGAAACAACTATGAAAAGAAAGTTACCTCTGGTTGGGTTACCTCCCAACAAGGGCTTCTTTATCGTCATTAGCTTGACGTCCTTCATTCTTGTTTATCTCAGTTCATGAATGCTCTCCTCCTTATTCCAAGGCCCTCCCAGGTAATGCTTAGCTCTGTGACCATTTACTGTAAATGTGTCCTTTGTAGCTTCATTCAGAAGTTCAAGGCTTCAATGTAGGAAAACCTTGGTCACCAGATAAGGGCCAGTCTATTTAGACTTGAGTTTCTCTTGAAAAATCTTGAGCCTAGAGTTGTATAATAGCACTTGTTGCCCTGGCTCAAACTCTCTTCTTGAAATTTTCTTGTCATGCCATCTTTTACCTGTCTCCTTGTATATCTTAGCATTCTCATAAGCCTCCTATCTGAACTCATCAAACTCATTGAGTTTCAATAGCCTTTTCTCTCCTGCTACTTGAGAGTCAAGATTGAGGAGGTTAGTGGCCCAGAAAGCTTTGTGTTTGAGCTCCACAGGTAGGTGACAGGATTTGCCATAAATTAGTTGGAAAGGTGACTTCCCAATTGGGGTTTTGAATGCAGTTTTATATGCCCATAGAGCATCGTCCAACTTTCTTGCCCAGTCTTTCCTTGTGACCCCAACTGTCTTCTCTAAGATTCTCTTTAGCTCCCTGTTTGCCAATTCAGCCTAGCCATTAGTTTGAGGGTGGTATGGTGTGGCTACTTTGTGAATTAGCCCATATTTTTGGAGTAGCTTTTTCGATTTGTCTGTTACAAAAGTGGCTGCCACCATCACTAATAATGCCTTTAGGCACTCCATATCTGGTAAAGATGTGTCTCTTAAGAAATTGAAGAACAATTGGTGCATCACAGGTAGTTGTTTCTATGGCCTCTACCCATTAGGAGACATATTTCACTGCTACCAATATGTATTTGAAGAAATATGATGGGGGAAACGGTCCCATGAAGTCTATACCCCAGAGATCAAACAGTTCCACTTCTAGAATGAAGTTTTGAGGCATTTCATTCCTCCTTATTAGTCCTCCAGCTCTTTGGCATTCATTGCATTGGTGCACAAATTTCCTGGCATCTTTGAATATGGTTGGCCAATAAAATCCACTTCGAAGCACTTTAGCAGCTGTTCTTTCTGGCACAAAGTGTCCACCATAAGTTGTACTATGACAATGCCACAGTATGTCTCCCATTTCATTTTCAGGAGCACACCTTCTGATCATTCCATCTGGACATCTCTTGAACAAGAAGGGCCTGTCCCACAAGAATTTCTTGGCTTCATTGAGCAACTTCTTCACTTATTTCTTGGTGAACTCTTGGGGAATCTTTCTTCCCACCTTGTAGTTTGCAATATCAGCAAACCAATGTGCTTGTTGGACTTAAAGAAGATGTTCATCTAGGAACTTCTCATTCACTGGTTGTGGTGCATCTTGGTTGATCTCTTGTGGTAGTCTTGACAGATGGTCTGCAACTTGGTTTTCACTTCCTTTCGTATCTCTCACTTCAATGTCAAATTCTTGTAGCAACAGCACCCACCTGATAAGTCTTGGCTTGGCATACTGTTTAGCCATGAGATACTTGAGAGTAGCATGATCAGTATATACTACAATTTTTGAACCAATCAAATATTGTCTAAATTTGTGAAATGCATATACAATTGCCAAGAGTTCTTTTTCTGTAGTGGTGTAATTTTTTGTGCCTCATTTAATACCTTGCTTGCATAGTATATAACATGAGGCAACTTATCCCTTTTTTGTCCCAGTACAGTACCAATTGCAACAGCACTTGCATCACACATGAGTTCAAAAGGAAGTCCCCATTCTTAGGATGTAATGATTGATGTTGTAGTGAGTTTATTTTTCAAGGTTCAAAAGCATGCTTACAATTATCATCAAAGACAAAAGGATTGTCAGCCACTAGCAAGTTGCTTAGTGGTTTAGCTATTTTGAAAAATCTTTGATGAATCTTCTGTAAAACTCAGCATGCCCAAGAAAATTTCTCACTGCTTTCACATTGACTGGTATAGGAAGCTTTTCTATGATCTCTATCTTAGCTTTGTCAACTTTTATACCCTTGCTTGAAGCCTTATGCTCAAGAACAATACCTTCTAGTACCATAAAATGACATTTTTCCCAATTCAAAACTAAATTTGTTTCTTGGCATCTTTTCAAGACAAGGGTTAGATGATGCAGACAAGTGTCAAAAGAGTTACCAAAGACAGAAAAGTCATCCATAAAGACCTCTAAGAATTTTTTTACTATGTTAGAGAATATGGAGAGCATACACCTTTGAACGGTTGCTGGAGCATTGCATAGCCCAAAGGGCATCCTCCTATAGGCAAAGACTCCGAATGGGCAGGTGAATGAGGTCTTTTCTTGGTCCTTGGCATCCACCACTATCAGATTGTATCCAGAGTATCCATCCAAGAAGCAGTAATAGGCATGGCCAGCCAATCTTTCTAACATCTGATCAATGAAGGGGAGAGGGAAGGGATCCTTCCTTGTGGCCTCATTTAATCTTGTATAATCAATACACATTCTTTACCCCGTCACTGTCCTTGTAGGGATGAGTTCATTCTTCTCATTGAAGATGACAATCATGCCTCCTTTTTTTGGCACCACTTGGACTGGACTCACCCAAGGGCTGTCAAAAATTAGGTATATGATTCCAGCATTCTATAGCTTCATCACCTTCTTTTGAACCACTTCCTTCATGGTTAGGTTAAGCCTTCTTTGAAGTTGCACCATGGCGCACGAAATTGTGATCATCAACATAGTACGCTCAATTGCAATCCCAACTCTTTATCACAACTTCGCACAACTAACCAGCAAGTGCACTAGAGTCGTCCAAGTAATAAACCTTACGCGAGTAAGGGTCGATCCCACGGAGATTGTTAGTATGAAGCAAGCTATGGTCATCTTGTAAATCTCAGTCAGGCAGATTCAAATGGTTATGGAGGATTAATGATTAAAAGATAAATAAAATATAAAATAAAGATAGAGATACTTATGTAATTCATTGGTGAGAATTTCAGATAAGCGTATGGAGATGCTTTGTCCCTTCCGTCTCTCTGCTTTCCTACTCTCTTCATCCAATCCTTTTTACTCCTTTCCATGGCAAGCTGTATGTTGGGCATCACCGTTGTCAATGGCTACAGTCCCGTCCTCTCAGTGAAAATGTTCAACGTGCTCTGTCACAGCACGGCTATTCATCTGTCGGTTCTCGATCATGTCGGAATAGAATCCAGTGATTCTTTTGCGTCTGTCACTAACACCCCACAATCGCGAGTTTGAAGCTCGTCACAGTCATCCAATCCCTGAATCCTACTCAGAATACCACAGGCAAGGTTTAGACCTTCCGGATTCTCAAGAATAGCCGCCAATGGATTCTAGCTTATACCACAAAGATTCTGATTAAGGAATCCAAGAGATATCCACTCAATCTAAGGTAGAACGGAGGTGGTTGTTAGGCACATGTTCATAGGTGAGAACGATGATGAGTGTCACAGATCATTACATTCAATAGAAGAACAATAGTAATTGCATTAATACTTGAGGAGAAAATACATAAGGACAAGGTCTAGGCATGGCCGAATGGCTAGCCTCCCAAAGAGGGTTCAATCATAAAAACATGATCAAAAGATGATCCAAAGATTGAAAGATCCCCCCAAATACAATAGCAAAAGGTCCTATTTATATAGAACTAGTAGCCTAGGGTTTACAAAAATGAGTAAATGATGTAAAAATCCACTTTTGGGCCCACTTGGTGTGTGCTTGGGCTGAGAATTGAAGCTTCCATGTGTAGAGACTTTTCTTGGAGTTAAATGCCAGCTTTTGTGCCAGTTTGGGCGTTTAACTCCCACTTTTGTGCCAGTTCCGGTATTTAACACCGGGAATTCTGAAGCTAACTTGGAACGCCTGTTTGGGCCATCAAAACTCAGAAAAAGTATGAACTTTTATATATTTCTGGAAAGCCCTGAATGTCTACTTTCCAAGGCAATTAAGAGCGTGCCAATTGGGCTTCTGTAGCTCCAGAAAATCCACTTCGAGTGTAGGGAGGTCAGAATCCAACAGCATCTACAGCCTTTTTCAGCCTCTGAATCAGATTTTTTGCTCAGGTCCCTCAATTTCAGCCAGAAAAAACCTGAAATCACAGAAAAACACACAAACTCATAGTAAAGTCCAGAAAAGTGAATTTTAAATAAAAACTAATAAAAATATAATAAAAACTAACTAAAACATACTAAAAGCATACTAAAAACAATTCCAAAAAGCATATAAATTATCCACTCGTCACAACACCAAACTTAAATTGTTGCTTGTCCCCAAGCAACTGAAAATCAACTAGGATAAAAAGAAGAGAATATACAATGAATTCCAAAAACATCTATGAGGATCAGTATTAATTAGATGAGCGGGGCTTTTAGCTTATTGCCTCTGAACAGTTTTGGCATCTCACTTTATCCTTTGAAGTTCAGAATGATTGGCTTCTATAGGAACTCAGAATCCGGATAGTGTTATTGATTCTCCTAGTTAATGATGATTCTTGAACACAGCTACTTTATGAGTCTTTGCCGTGGCCCAAAGCACTCTGTTTTCCAGTATTACCACCGGATACATCCATGCCACAGACACATAACTGGGTGAACATTTTCAGATTGTGACTCAGCTTTGCTAGAGTCCCCAATTAGAGGTGTCCAGGGTTCTTAAGCACACTCTTTTTGCTTTGGATCACGACTTTAACCGCTCAGTCTCAAGTTTTCACTTGACACCTTCACGCCACAAGCACATGATTAGGGACAGCTTGGTTTAGCCGCTTAGGCCAGGATGTTATTCCTGTAGGCCCTCCTATCCACTGATGCTCAAAGCCTTGGATCCTTTTTATTATCTTTGCCTTTTGGTTTAAAGGGCTATTGGCTTTTTTTGCTTGCTCTCTTTTTTTTTTGAATTCACTGCTTTTTCTTGCTTCAAGAATCATTTTTATGATTTTTCAGATTCTCAGTAACATGTCTCCTTTTTCATCATTCTTTCAAGAGCCAACAATTTTAACATTCATGAACAATAAATTCAAAAGACATATGCACTGTTCAAGCATACATTCAGAAATCAAAAGTATTGCCACCACATCAAAATAATTAATCTGTTATAAAATTCGAAATTCATGTAATTCTTCTCTTTTTCAATTAAGAACATTTTTCATTTAAGAAAGGTGATGGATTCATAGGACATTCATAACTTTAAGGCATAGACACTAAGACACTAATGATCATAAGACACCAACAGAAATAAAACATAAAGCATAATTTTCGAAAAACAGAAAAATAAAGAACAAGGAGATTAAAGAACGGGTCCACCTTAGTGATGGCGGCTTGTTCTTCCTCTTGAAGATCTTATGGAGTGCTTGAGCTCCTCAATGTCTCTTCCTTGCCTTTGTTGCTCCTCTCTCATGATTCTTTGATCTTCTCTAATTTCATGGAGGAGGATGGAATGTTCTTGGTGCTCCACCCTTAGTTGTCCCATGTTGGAACTCAATTCTCCTAGGGAGGTGTTGATTTGCTCCCAATAGTTTTGTGGAGGAAAGTGCATCCCTTGAGGCATCTCAGGGATTTCATGATGAGGAATTTCCTTATGTCCATGAGTGGGATCTCTTGTTTGCTCCATCCTCTTCTTAGTGATGGGCTTGTCCTCATCAATGAGGATGTCTCCATCTATGTTAATTCCAACTGAATTAAAGAGGTGACAAATGAGATGAGGGAAGGCTAACCTTGCCAAGGTAGAGGACTTGTCTGCCTCCTTATAAAGTTCTTGGGATATAACCTCATGAACTTCTACTTCCTCTCCAATCATGATGCTATGAATCATGATAGCCCGGTCTATAGTAGCTTCGGACTGGTTGCTAGTGGGAATGATTGAGCGCTGGATAAACTCCAACCATCCCCTAGCCACGGGCTTGAGGTCATGCCTTCTCAGTTGAACCGGCTTCCCTCTTGAATCTCTCTTCCATTGAGCGCCCTCTTCACAAATGTCTTTGAGGACTTGGTCCAACCTTTGATCAAAGTTGACCCTTCTAGTGTAGGGGTGTTCATCTCCTTGCATCACGGGCAAGTTGAATGCCAACCTTACATTTTCCGGACTAATATCTAAGCATTTCCCCCGAACCATTGTAAGCCAATTCTTTGGGTTCGGGTTCACACTTTGATCATGGTTCTTGGTGATCCATGCGTTTGGCATAGAACTCTTGAATCATTAAGATTCCGACTTGTTGAATGGGGTTGGTAAGAACTTTCCAACCTCTTCTTTGGATCTCATGTCGGATCTGCGGATATTCACTCTTTTTGAGTTTGAAAGGGACCTCGGGGATCACCTTCTTCATGGCCACAACTTCATAGAAGTGGTCTTGATGCACCCTTGAGATGAATCTCTCCATCTCCCATGACTCGGAGGTGGAAGCTTTTTCCTTCCCTTTCCTCTTTCTAGAGGTTTTTCCAGCCTTAGGTGCCATAAATGGTTATGGGGAAACAAAAAGCAACGCTTTTACCACACCAAACTTAGAAGGTTTGCTCGTCCTTGAGCAAAAGAGGAAAGAAAAGAGTAGAAGAAGAAGAAATAGAAGAGATGGAGGGGGCTTATGTGGTTCGGCTGAGGGGGAGAAGTAGTATTTAGGTTGTGTGAAAATGAAGGAGTGAAGAAGGGTTTATATAGGGGTGCAGAAAGGGGTAGGGTTCGGCCATTATGGGTGGGTTTGGGAGGGAAAGTGGTTTGAATTTGGATGGTAGGATTTATGGGGTTTTATGAAGGATGGATGTGAGTGGTGAAGAGAATGGTGGGATTTGATAGGTGAGGGTTTTTTTTTTGGGAAGAGGTATTGAGGTGATTGGTGAATGGGTGAAGAAGAGAGAGAGTGGTGGGGTAAGTGGGGATCCTGTGGGGTCCATAGATCCTGAGGTGTCAAGGATAGCTCATCCCGCACCAAGTGGCGTGCGAAACGCCCTTTCTGCCAATCCTGGCATTAAACGTCGGGCTGCTGCCCTTTTCTGGCGTTTAAACGCCAGCAAGTTTTTCCTCCAGGGTGTGCTGTTTTTTATTCTATTTTTCATTCTGTTTTTGCTTTTTCAATTGTTTATTTGACTTCACATGATCATCAACCTATAGAAAACATAAAATAACAATGGAAAACAGATAAATATAACATTGGGTTGCCTCTCAACAAGCGCTTCTTTAATGTCAGTAGCTTGACAGTGGGCTCTCATAGAGCCTCACAGATGTTCAGAGCAATGTTGGAACCTCCCAACACCAAACTTAGAGTTTGAATGTGGGGATTCAACACCAAACTTAGAATTTGGTTGTGGCCTCCCAACACCAAACTTAGAGTTTGACTGTGGGGGCTCTGTTTGACTCTGTTTTGAGAGAAGCTCTTCATGCTTCCTCTCCATGGTTACAGAGGGATATCCTTGAGTCTTAAACACAAAGGATTCTTCATTCACTTGAATGATCAATTCTCCTCTATCAACATCAATCACAGCCTTTGCTGTGGCTAGGAAGGGTCTGCCAAGAATGATGGATTCATCCATGCACTTCCCAGTTTCTAGGACTATAAAATTAGCAGGGATGTAATGGTCTTAAATCTTTACCAGAACATCCTCTACAAGTCCATAAGCTTGTTTTCTTGAATTGTCTGCCATCTCTAGTGAGATTCTTGCAGCTTGTACCTCAAAGATCCCTAGCTTCTCCATTACAGAGAGAGGCATGAGGTTTATGCTTGACCCTAGGTCACACAGAGCCTTCTCGAAGGTCATGGTGCCTAATGTACAAGGTATTGAGAAGTTCCCAAGGTCCTGTCTCTTTTGAGGTAATCTCTGCTTAGTCAAGTCATTCAGTTCTTTGGTGAGCAAAGGGGGTTCATCCTCCCAAGTCTCATTACCAAATAACTTGTCATTTAGCTTCATGATTGCTCCAAGGTACTTAGCAACTTGCTCTTCAGTGACATCTTCGTCCTCTTCAGAGGAAGAATACTCATCAGAGCTCATGAATGGCAGAAGTAAATCCAATGGGATCTCTATGGTCTCAGTATGAGCCTCAGATTCCCATGGTTCCTCATTAGGGAACTCATTGGAGGCCAGTGGACGTCCATTGAGGTCTTCCTCAGTGGCGATCACTACCTCTTCCTCCTTTCCAAATTCGGCCATGTTGATGGCCTTACACTCTCCTTTTGGATTCTCTTCTGTATTGCTTGGAAGAGTACTAGGAGGGAGTTCAGTAACTTTCTTACTCAGCTGACCCACTTGTGCCTCCAAGTTTCTAATGGAGGACCTTGTTTCAGTCATGAAACTTTGAGTGGTTTTGATTAGATCAGAGACCATGGTTCCTAAGTCAGAGTGGCTCTGCTTAGAATTCTCTGTCTGTTGCTGAGAAGATGATGGAAAAGGCTTGCAATTGCTAAACCTGCTTCTTCCACCATTATTGTTGTTGAAACCTTGTTGAGGTCTCTGGTGATCCTTCCATGAGAGATTTGGATGATTTCTCCATGAAGGATTATAGGTGTTTCCATAGGGTTCTCCCATGTAATTCACCTCTTCCATTGATGGGTTCTCAGGATCATAAGCTTTTTTTTCAGATGAAGCGTCCTTAGTACTGCCTGGTGCAGCTTGCATTTCAGACAGACTTTGAGAAATCATATTGACTTGCTGAGTCAATATTTTGTTCTGAGCCAATATGGCATTCAGAGTATCAATCTCAAGAACTCCTTTCTTCTGATTTGTCCCATTGTTCACAGGATTACTTTCAAAAGTGTACATGAATTGGTTATTTGCAACCATTTCAATGAGTTCTTGAGCTTCTGCAGGCGTCTTCTTCAGACGAAGAGATCCTCCAGCAGAGCTGTCCAATGACATCTTGGACAGTTCAGACAGACCATCATAGAAGATACCTATGATGCTCCATTCAGAAAGCATGTCAGAAGGACACTTTCTGATCAATTGTTTGTATCTTTCCCAAGCTTCATAGAGGGATTCACCTTCCTTCTGTCTGAAGGTTTGGACTTCCACTCTAAACTTACTCAATTTTTGAGGTGGAAAGAACTTTGCTAAGAAGGCATTGACTAGCTTTTCCCAAGAGTTTAGGCTTTCTTTGGGTTGTGAGTCCAACCATATCCTAGCTCTGTCTTTTACAACAAAAGGGAATAGCATAAGTCTGTAGACCTCAAGATCAACCCCATTGGTCTTGACAGTGTCACAGATTTGCAAGAATTCAGCAAAAAACTGATGAGGATCTTCCAATGGAAGTCCGTGGAACTTACAATTCTGTTGCATTAGAGAAACTAATTGAGGCTTAAGCTCAAAGTTGTTTGCTCCAATGGCAGGGATAGAGATGCTTCTCCCATAGAAGTCGGGAGTAGGTGCAGTAAAGTCACCCGCACCTTCCTTGCATTGTTGGCATTGTTGTTGTTTTCGGCTGCCATGTCTTCTTCTTATTTGAAGATTTCTGTTAGGTCCTCTACAGAGAGTAGTGCTTTAGTTTCTCTTAGCTTTCGCTTCAAGGTCCTTTCAGGTTCAGGGTCAGCCTCGACAAGAATGCTTTTGTCTTTGCTCCTGCTCATATGAAAGAGAAGAGAACAAGAAAATATGGAATCTTCTATGTCACAGTATAGAGATTCCTTGAGATGTCAGAGGAAAAGAAGAATAGAAGGAGGAGGTAGAAGAAGAGGAATTCGAACTTATCAAGAGAGATAGAGTTCGAATTGTTGATAGTGGAGGAGTGTTAGTCCTTAAATAGAAGGATGTGAGAAGAGGGGAAGAATTTTCGAAAATAAATTAAAGGATTTTGAAGAAATTTTGAAAAATTGAAGAATGATTTTTGAAAATTAAAGTTGGGAAAGAAATAAAGTGATTTTTGAAAGAGATTTTGAAATTAGAAATCAAAAAGATTGAAAATTATTTGGAAAAAGATGTGATTAAGAAGATATGATTGAAGAGTTATGGTTTTAAAAAGATATGATTGAAAAGATATGACTGAAAAACAATTTAAAAAGATTTAATTTTTAAAATTAATGACTTGGCTAACAAGAAATTTAAAGGATATGATTCAAACATTAAACCTTTCTTAACAGAAAAGGCAACATACTTGAAATGTTGAATCAAATCATTAATTGTAGGCAAGTATTTTTGAGAATGGAAAGAAATTGATTTTGAAAATATATGATTGAAAAGATATGATTTGAAAAATTATGCTACCCTTTTGGGCGTTAAACGCCCAGCCAGGTACCCTGGCTGGCGTTTAAACGCCAGTTTTCCTTCTTCACTGGGCGTTTTGAACGCCCAGCTTTTTCTATGTAATTCCTCTTTTGCATGTTCTGAATCTTCAATTCTCTGTATTATTGACTTGAAAAGACACAAATTAAAAATTTTTTTTGAATTTTTAATGATGAGAAATAATCAAAATGCCACTAAGATCAAATAAACAATGCATGCAAGACACCAAACTTAGAAGTTTGTATACTATTGACACTAACAAATTGAGAATGCATATGAGAAACAACAAAACACTCAAGACAAGAGAATTTAAAGATCAGAGCAAGGAAATCATCAAGGACTACTTGAAGATCAATGAAGAACATAATGCATGTAATTTTTGAAAATTAGAAGAATAAAGACATGCAATTGACACCAAACTTAAAATTAGACACTAGACTCAAACAAGAAACATAAAAATATTTTTTATTTTAAGATTTTATAAATTTTTTTTGTGCTTTTTCGAAAATTGAGTGGAAAAGAAAAACAAGGGTTCAAAATTCTTAATGAGAATTCCAAGAATCATTGCAATGCTAGTCTAAGACTCCGGTCCAGGAATTAGACATGGCTTCACAGCCAGCCAAGCTTTCAGTGAAAGCTCCGGTCCAAAACACTAGACATGGCCAATGGCCAGCCAAGCTTTAGCAGATCATTTCTCACAACAACAAAATTGATAGAAATCAACAAGCTCTTGTGATGATAAGTTGAAACCTCGGTCCAAAAGATTAGACATGGCTTCACAGCCAGCCATACTTCAACAAATCATCATGAAACTCTAGAATCCATTCTTAAAAACTTTGAAGAACAAAATAGAAATATTTTTTTGTATTTTTGAAAAATTTTTGAAAGGTAAAAAGCTTAAACATAAAATAAAATTACCTAATCTAAGCAACAAGATGAACCGTCAGTTGTCCAAACTCAAACAATCCCCGGCAACCGCACAAAAAACTTGGTGCACGAAATTGTGATCATCAATGGCGCCATCAACATGGTACGCTCAATTGCAATCCCAACTCTTTATCACAACTTCGCACAACTAACCAGCAAGTGCACTGGGTCGTCCAAGTAATAAACCTTACGCGAGTAAGGGTCGATCCCACGGAGATTATTGGTATGAAGCAAGCTATGGTCATCTTGTAAATCTCAGTCAGGCAGATTCAAATGGTTATGGAGGATTAATGATTAAAAGATAAATAAAATATAAAATAAAGATAGAGATACTTATATAATTCATTGGTGAGAATTTCAGATAAGCGTATGGAGATGCTTTGTCCCTTCCGTCTCTCTGCTTTCCTACTGTCTTCATCCAATCCTTCTTACTCCTTTCCATGGCAAGCTGTATGTTAGGCATCACCGTTGTCAATGGCTACAGTCCCATCCTCTCAGTGAAAATGTTCAACGCGCTCTGTCACAGCACAGCTATTCATCTGTTGGTTCTCGATCATGTCGGAATAGAATCCAATGATTCTTTTGCGTCTGTCACTAACGCCCCACAATCGCGAGTTTGAAGCTCGTCACAGTCATTCAATCCCTGAATCCTACTCAGAATACCACAGACAAGGTTTAGACCTTCCGGATTCTCAAGAATAGCCGCCAATGGATTCTAGCTTATACCACGAAGATTCTGATTAAGGAATCCAAGAGATATCCACTCAATCTAAGGTAGAACGGAGGTGGTTGTCAGGCACATGTTCATAGGTGAGAACGATGATGAGTGTCACGGATCATCACATTCATCAAGTTGAGAAACAAGTGATATCTTAGAACAAGAATAAGCTGAATTGAATAGAAGAACAATAGTAATTGCATTCATACTCGAGGTACAGCAGAGCTCCACACCTTAATCTATGGTGTGTAGAAACTCTACCGTTGAAAATACATAAGGACAAGGTCTAGGCATGGCCGAATGGCCAGCCTCCCAAATAGGGTTCAATCATAAAAACATGATCAAAAGATGATCCAGAGATTGAAAGATCCCCCCAAATACAATAGCAAAAGGTCCTATTTATAGAGAACTAGTAGCCTAGGGTTTACAGAAATGAGTAAATGACGTAAAAATCCACTTTCGGGCCCACTTGGTGTGTGCTTGGGCTGGAAATTGAAGCTTCCATGTGTAGAGACTTTTCTTGGAGTTAAACGCCAGCTTTTGTGCCAGTTTGGGCGTTTAACTCCCACTTTTGTGCCAGTTCCGGCGTTTAACGCCGGAAATTCTAAAGCTGACTTGGAACGCCTGTTTGGGCCATTAAAACTCGGATAAAGTATAGACTATTATATATTGATGGAAAGCCCTGGATGTCTACTTTCCAACGCAATTAAGAGCGCGCCAATTAGGTTTTTGTAGCTCCAGAAAATCTACTTCAAGTGCAGGGAGGTCAGAATCCAACACCATCTGCAGCCCTTTTCAGCCTTTGAATCAGATTTTTTGCTCAGGTCCCTCAATTTCAGCCAGAAAATACCTGAAATCACAGAAAAACACACAAACTCATAGTAAAGTCCAGAAAAGTGAATTTTAAATAAAAACTAATAAAAATATAATAAAAACTAACTAAAACATAATAAAAGTATACTAAAAACAATGCCAAAAGGCGTATAAATTATCCGCTCATCACACCACAGGCCTTGAGTTCTCTTCTAGCAAGATCTTATGCATGCAAATAGCAGGGCTTATACCCTTGATGTCATCAATTGTCGATCCTAAGGCCGTTTTGTGAATTTTCAACACTTTAATCAACTTTGCTACATCTTTCATGCTTACTGACGTGGCGAAGATTGGCGAGTTAAGAATTTATTAATAGGGATACGTTGCAAGTACAGTCCTTAACCAACCAAAAATCCGCTTATCAATTTAAAAAGGGTTGTCACAATATTGAAAATTAAAATACTGGGAGTATGAATCCCAAGTCGTCTCCCAACGAGTTGCAGAGAGATGCGCTATTTCATCAATCGGGTGTTTTCAAAAATGGTTGAGTTGATAAACAGAAATTTAAATTAGAGAATTTAATTAATTTTAAATAAAAGCCTTGACTGGGGGTGGATTAGTTGGAAGCCCTATTCTTGTTGAAATACTCTCAAGATTAATTAATAATTGGAAGTTACTCTGCTTAGTTAACCCTTACTTGGTAAAGGAAAGTCAAGGAAGTTGGAAATCAGTTTCTAGTCATAAGTCCTAATCCTCTCCCTTGGGAAGGACTAGAGTTAATGATTAGAGGGTGATTCAACAATAAACCCAATTATAATTTTTCTCTTGAGTAGTTCAACTCGAGGGTTCCTTTCAATCATCCCCCAATCAAGTCATGGAACTACTCACTCATCATAATTATAAAATTCACAGAATTAATGGTAAAAATAAAAGAAGAAATGATAAACAATAATAAAAGGATTAATTGAAAATAAAAATAGTCTATATTAATAACTTCTAAAAATAAGCCAAAGTCAACTCTAGAGGGATTAAAAATATGGAAGAATAAATATAAAAAGTAAAAAACAAAATAAGATGACTAGTATCGGAGGTAGACTATTCTCAAAAGCTAAAGCCAAAATTTTCCAATGCTAATTATGAATGTTCAAGTGAGTGAAAAACCTAAGGGAGGAGTAAATCCAGATCTAAAACTAAAAATTATGCAGAATGAATTGTGTCTCTCGTTTCTGCATGTTCCCTGACTCTAGTCTGTAATTCCGGGCCGAAAACTGGGTTGAAATCCGGCACAGAAACTCTGCCAGCGACTTCTGAAATTCTACAGATCGTGCACGTCACACGGACGCGTCATTCACGCAAACGCGTTATTCGGCGTTTTTCTTTTCCATGTGGGCGCGTCGTCCATGCCTCCGCGTCGCTTCTGCTTTTCCAATCCGGGCGTCCGCGTCACTCATGCGGCCGCGTCACTGCAAATTCCTCTCTTCTGTGCGGTCGCGTCGCTGACGCGTACGCGTCACTTCTCGCTGGTCATCTCCTCAATTTCTTGTATTCCTTCCATTTTTGCAAGCTTCCTTCCCAATCTCTCACTCATTCATGCCCTATAAAGCCTGAAACACTTAACACACAGATCACGGCATCGAATGGAATAAAGGGGGATTAAAATACCTAATTAAAGGTCTCCAGGAAGTAAGTTTTCAATCATGTAATAATTTTAGGAAGGAAATATAAATGCATGCTAATTATATGAATAAGTGGGTAAAGACCATGATAAAACCACATAATTAAACACATTGTAAACCATAAAATAGTGGTTTATCAACCTCCCCACACTTAAACATTAGCATGTCCTCATGCTTAGTTGAAGGAGATAGAATAAATGAGTAGGAACATGTAAAAACTCATACAATGCAATGCAACCTATATATGTGAATGCAACTATATGATTCTTGTCCACTTGATCAAGAATAAATAAGCTCTTCAAAACAATTACAAATCAAGCCCCACTAATTCAATTCTCATATAGTAAGAACAGATAAAGATGCAAGAAGGTAGCTCATGAAAGCAGGGAACATAGAATTTTAAGCATTGAACCCTCACTGATGATGTATGTATATTCTAATCTCTCCAGTGTATAGGGTAATCACTCTATCCTTCTCTAATTATGGTCCCTAAATTTTGTTCTTCTCCTAACCAATCAACAACAATTAATATACCAATGCAGCATCATGAGGTCTTTTCAAGATTGTAATGGGGCCAAGGTAAAGGTAAGGATACATATATGGTTAAGTGAGCTTATAAATTGAATCTTTAATTAACTCAAGCTTTAACATAACCTATATATATTTTATATAACTTTGGAGTTCGTACTTAGCTACCCAGAATTCTCTTTCACATTCCATACTCATGTATCAACTGTTCATTTTAATTCTATCATACATGCTTGACCTTTGAATTCTTAACTCAACATTGGGGTAATTTTGTCCCCTTATTCATTTATTGAATAATAATTTTTTTTACATAACATAAAAATAAACATAGCTAATCAATGCACATAGATTTTTTTTTATTCTTATAGTTTCACATGAGTAGGTGTCCAAATTCCCATTATATTATCATGATACACTCCCTTATTATCCTTTGTTCCCACAATTTCCCATACTTAATTAGCACACACAATTCTATTTTAAGCTAACCAAAGATTCAAATTGGGGTATATAATTGTTTTTTCCACTTAAGGCTAGTAATGTGGTAAATTATAGAACAAATAGGATTTAAAGGCTCAAAGTGGCTAACAAAGGTAATTAAAAGGGTAGGCTTAATGTGGATAAGTGAGCTAAACAATTAATGGCCTCAATCATATGCAGCATATAAATATATTAAACATTAGACATATAAGATGGAACAAAATATAGGTTACAATCATAGAGAAGTAAACACACAAGAGTAAAACAAATATGGTTAAATAATGTAACCATGCATAAAGGCTCAATTCTCATAGGTTGTGTGTTCTTTAGCTTTAAAAATCATGTTCCAAATACAACTTCAAGAAAATTTAACATAAGAGTTTTAATTAAAATTAGTGAAATTTTTGTTCCAAAAAAAATTAGAGTCTTAGAAGAAACTTATTATCTTTTCAATCAAGTAGAACATGCATGCAACTAATCTATTATTATGCAATTTATCCTATTCTAAAAAGAAAAACTAACTAAATATCCTAATTTATTGGTGTTTAGGGAAGAAAAATTACCTCCGGAAGTCAGGTACTGACCGACCTCCCCACACTTAAGGATTTGCATCGTCCTCAGTGCCATCTGTCAAGAACAATGGTTGGCTGGTGGCAGTGTCTCCACAGTCGGGACCATCGTGGCTCCCTATGCTGGTGAAAGAAGTGGAGTCTGGAGTGCCTGGATCGTTATCGGGTTTGTGATTGCCTGTAAGGAGCTCCTTGAGGTATTTGAAACGGCGTTGGTTGTGGCGCTCTCGGAGCTTTGCTTTCTATTCTTGTTGGTCCAACCACTTCAGTATTTGATGCAGCAGCTGACTAGTAGATGGTGGAGGAACTGCAACATCCTCGGTGGACAAGCTGGTAGTGGCAAGTGGTGGCCTGAGATATCTCCCGTTGGGGACATACTGATCATCCCGTGGAAGTATGGCTTTGGTGTCTCCAGCTCTGTAGGGGGCTCCGGCTACTGAGATAAGATCAGAGACCAAGGTGGGGAAAGGTAGGTTGCCCGTGATCTGCACGTGTTCCATAGTATTCTGGATATGTCTCGGTAAATTTAGAGGCTGGTCTGTGAGGATGCACCAAAGTAGAACGGCCATGTCTGCCGTGAAGGAGGACTCATGAGTACTCGGGAAGACGTAATGGGACATAATCTGTGCCCATACATGAGCCTCTAAGGTAAGTGCGAAAGCCGAGATTCCCTTAGGACGGGAACGATGGTATCCAAAGATCCATTTGTTGCCAGGTTGAGCGATAACTCTGAGAACAGCGTCTGGTGGACGAAATTGTGATCATCAACAATGGCTCCAAAGACTTGGTACTCTTAAATATGAATCACACTCTGTCACAACTCTGCACAACTAACCAGCAAGTGTACTGGGTCGTCCAAGTAATACCTTACGTGAGTAAGGGTCGATCGCACAGAGATTGTTGGTATGAAGCAAGCTATGGTCATCTTGTAAATCCCAGTCAGGCGGACTCAACTATATTAAGAGATTATTGGATTTACGAATAATAATAATAAATTAAACAGAAAATAAAGATAGAGTTACTCATGTAATTCAATGATGGGAATTTCAGATAAGTGTATGGAGGTGCTGTGTTCCTTCCGAATCTCTGCTTTCCTACTACTTTAATCCAATCTTTGTCACTCCTTTCTATGGCAAGCTGTATGTAGGGCATCACTATTGTCAATGGCTACATCCCATCCTCTCAGTGAAAATGGTCCAAATGCTCTATCACAGCACAGCTAATAATCTGTCGGTTCTCGATCATGTTGGAATAGAATCCCTTAATTCTTTTGCGTTTGTCATCACGCCCAGCAATCGCGAGTTTGAAGCTCATCACAGTCATTCAATTCTGGAATCCTACTCGAAATACCACAGACAAGGTTAGAATTTCCGGATTCCCATGAATGCCGCCATCAATTCTAGCTTATACCACGAAGATTCTGATTAAGGAATCCAAGAGATATGCGCCCGGTCTAAGGTATAACGGAAGTGGTTGTTAGTCACGCGTTCATAGGTGAGAATGATGATGAGTGTTACGGATTATCACATTCATCATGTTGAAGTGCAACGAATATCTTAGAATAGGAATAAGTCGAATTGAATAGAAAATAGTAGTAATTGCATTGAAACTCGAGGTACAGCAGAGCTCCACACGCTTAATCTATGGTGTGCAGAAACTCCACCGTTGAAAATACATAAGTGATGAAGGTTTAGGCATGGCTGAATGGCCAGCCCCCATGAAAGACCGAATGGTCAAAAGAACTAGATAGTCCAAGACGTCTAATAAACTAGTACAAAGTTCTATTTATGCTAAACTAGCTACTAGGGTTTAAAGAAGTAAGTAATTGATACATAAATTCACTTCCGGGGGCCCACTTGGTGTGTGCTTGGGCTGAGCTTGATCTATCCTCGAGCTGAGGCTTCTCTTAGAGTTGAACACCAAGTTGTAACGTGTTTTGGGCGTTCAACTCTGGTTCGTGACGTGTTTCTGGCGTTTGACTCCAGAATGCAGCATGGAACTGGCGTTGAACGCCAGTTTACGTCATCTAATTACAAATAAAGTATGGAATATTATGTATTGCTGGAAAGCTCTGGATGTCTACTTTTCAACGGCATTAAGAACGCGCCATTTAGAGTTCTGTAGCTCCATAAAATCCATTTTGAGTGCAGGGAGGTCAGATTCCAACAGCATCAGCAGTCCTTTGTCAGCCTCCTATCAGAGTTTTGCTCAGGTCCCTCAATTTCAGCCAGAAAATACCTGAAATCACAGAAAAACACACAAACTCATAGTAAAGTCCAGAAATGTGAATTTAGCATAAAAACTAATGAAAACATCCCTAAAAGTAACTATATCATACTAAAAACTACCTAAAAACAATGCCAAAAAGCGTATAAATATCCGCTCATTACAACACCAAACTTAAATTGTTGCCTGTCCCCAAGCAACTGAAGATCAATTAGGATAAAAAGAAGAGAATATACTATAAATCCCAAAATATCAATGAATATTAATTCTAATTAGATGAGCGGGACTTGTAGCTTTTTGCTTCTGAACAGTTTTGGCATCTCACTTTTTCCTTTGAAGTTTAGAATGATTGGCTTCTATAGGAACTTAGAATTTCAGATAGTGTTATTGATTCTCCTAGTTAAGTTTGTTGATTCTTGAACACAGCTACTTTTATGAGTCTTGGCCGTGGCCCTAAGCATTTTGTTTTCCAGTATTACCACCGGATACATAAATGCCACAGACACATGACTGGGTGAACCTTTTCAGATTGTGACTCAGCTTTGCTAGAGTCCCCAGTTAGAGGTGTCCAGAGCTCTTAAGCACACTCTTTTTGCTTTGGATCACGACTTTAACCACTCAGTCTCAAGCTTTTCACTTGGACCTGCATGCCACAAGCACATGGTTAGGGACAGCTTGATTTAGCCGCTTAAGCCTGGATTTTATTTCCTTGGGCCCTCCTATCCATTGATGCTCAAAGCCTTGGATCCTTTTTTACCCTTGCCTTTTAGTTTTAAGGGCTATTGGATTTTTCTGCTTGCTTTTTCTTTTTCTTTCTATTTGTTTTTCGCCACTTTTTTTTCGCAAGCTTTTGCTTTTTCACTGCTTTTTCTTGCTTCAAGAATCAATTTTCATGATTTTTCTGATTGTCAATAATATTTCTCTTTGTTCATCATTCTTTCAAGAGCCAACAATTTTAACATTCATAAACAACAAGATCAAAAATATGCACTGTTTAAGCATTCATTCAGAAAACAAAAAGTGTTGTCACCACATCAATATAATTAAATTAAATTTAAGGACAATTTTCGAAATTTATGTACTTCATGTTCTTTTGAATTAAAAACATTTTTCATTTAAGAGAGGTGAAGGATTTATGGAATTTATTCATAGCTTTAAGACATAGTTACTACATACTAATGATCATGAGGTTGAGACACAAAACATAGATAAAAACGAAAAACAGAAAAAAAATAAGAACAAGGAATGAATCCACCTTAGTGGCGTCTTTTTCTTGAAGGACCAATGATGTCCTTAAGCTCTTCTATGTCCCTTCCTTGTCTTTGTTGCTCCTCCCTCATTGCTCTTTGATCTTCTCTAATTTCATGGAGAATGATGGAGTGCTCTTGATGTTCCACCCTTAATTGATCCACATTGTAACTCAAATCTTCTAAGGAAGTGTTGAGTTGTTCCCAATAGTTGTTGGGAGGAAAGTGCATCCCTTGAGGCATCTTCCGGGATTTCTTGGTGATGAGCTTCCTCATGCATCTCTTGGGTTCCATGAGTGGACTCTCTTGTTTGCTCCATCCTTTTCTTAGTGATGGGCTTGTCCTCCTCAATGAGGATGTCTCCTTCTAAGATAACTCCAGCTGAGTAACATAAATGGCAAATAAGATGAGGAAAAGCTAGCCTTGCCAAAGTAGAGGACTTATCGGCTATTTTGTAGAATTCATGGGAGATGACTTCATGAACTTCTACTTCCTCCCCATTCATGATGCTATGAATCATGATGGCCCGATCCACAGTAACTTCAGATCGGTTGCTAGTGGGGATGAGGGAGCGTTGGATGAACTCCAACCATCCTCTAGCCACAGGCTTGAGGTCCAGTCTTCTTAGTTGAACTGGCTTGCCTTTAGAATCTCTTTTCCATTGAGCTCCTTCCACACATATGTCCATAAGGACTTGGTCCAACCTTTGATTAAAGTTGACCCTTCTAGTGTAGGGGCGTGCATCTCCTTGCATCATGGGCAAGTTGAACGCCAACCTCACATTTTCCAGACTAAAATCTAAGTATTTCCCCCGAACCATTGTAAGATAATTCTTTGGGTTCGGGTTTTTACTTTGATCATGGTTCCTAGTGATCCATGCATTGGCATAGAACTCTTGAACCATTAAGATTCTGACTTGTTAGATGGGGTTGGTTAGAACTTCCCAACCTCTTCTTTGGATCTCATGTCGGATCTCTGGATACTCATTTTTCTTGAGCTTGAAAGGGACCTCGGGGATCACCTTATTCTTGGCCACAACATCATAGAAGTAGTCTTGATGGGCTTTGGAGATGAATCTTTCCATCTCCCATGACTCGGAGGTGGAAGCTTTTGTCTTCCCTTTTCCTTTTCTAGAGGATTCTCCGGCCTTAGGTGCCATCAATGGTAATGAAAAAACAAAAAAAAAGCTATGCTTTTACCACACCAAACTTAGAATATTGCTCGCCCTCGAGCAAGAGATAAAAGAAGAGAATAAGAAGAAGAAGAAAATATGGAGGAGAGGGGGAGAGGTGTATTCGGCCAAGAAGGAGAAGAGAGGTTTGTGTTGTGTGAAAATGAAGAAGAATGGAGGGGTTTATATAGTGAGGGGAGAGGGAGTAGGTTCGGCCTATTTAGGGTGGGTTTGGGTGGGAAAGATATTTGAATTTTGAAGGTAGGTGGGGTTTATGGGGAATAGTGGATAGATGTGAGTGGTGAAGGGGGTGATTGGGAAGAGAGATTGAGGTGAGTGGTGAAGGGTTTTGGGGAAGAGTGTTTATTAGAAAGAGAGAATGAATGTTGAGAAGAGGGGAGAATATGGTAGGTGGAGATCCTGTGGGGTCCACAGATCCTGAGATGATCCTGTGGGGTCCACAGATCCTGAGGTGTCAAGGATTTACATCGCTGCACCAATTAGGCATGTAAAATGCCTTTTCATGCAATTCTGGTGTTTAAATGCTGAAGTGATGCATGTTCTGGGCGTTCAACGCCCATGTGCAGCATGTTTCTAGCGTTGAACGCCAGTTCCATGCTTGTTTCTGGCGTTTAGCGCTAGCTCTCCTCAGGGTGCATTCCTGGTGTTTGAACACCGTGATGTTGCTTGTTTCTGGCATTCAGCGCCAGATCTATGCTCTATTCTGGCGTTGAACGCCAGCCAGATGCTCCTTACTGGCGTTTAAACGCCAGTAAGTCCTTCCTCCAGGGTGTAATTTTTCTTCTGCTGTTTTTGATTCTGTTTTTAATTTTAATATTTTTTTCATGACTCCACATGATCATGAACCTAATAAAACATAAAAGAACAATAAAAATAAAAAATAAAATTAGATAAATAAAAATTGGATTGCCTCCTAGTAAGCGCTTCTTTAATGTCAATAGCTTGACAGTGGGCTCTCATGGAGCCTCACGGGTGATTAGGTCAATGTTGTATAGTCCCAACACCAAACTTAGAATTTGATTGTGGGGGCTCTGTTTGACTCTGTACTGAGAAAAGCTCTGCATGCTTACTCTCCCTTGTTACAGAAGGATGGCCGTGTGCCTTAAACACAAGGTAGTCCCCATTTAATTGAAGGACTAATTCTCCTTTGTTAACATCTATCACAGCTTCTGCTGTGGCTAGGAAAGGTCTTCCAAGGATGATGCATTCATCCTCCTCCTTCCTAGTGTCTAAGATTATGAAATCAGCAGGAATGTAAAGGCCTTTAACCTTTACCAACACGTCCTCTACTAATCCATAAGCTTGTCTTACTGACTTGTCTACCAATTGTAATGAGAATAAGGCAGACTGTACCTCAATGATCCCCAGCTTCTTAATTACAGAGAGTGGCATAAGATTTATGCCTGACCCTAGGTCACACAGAGCTTTTTCAAATGTCATGGTGCCTATGGTACAGGGTATTAAGAATTTGCCAGGATCTTATTTCTTTTGAGGTAAAGTTTGTTGAACCCATGTATCAAGTTCACTAATGAGCAAGGGAGGTTCACCATCCCAAGTCTCATTACCAAATAACTTGGCATTCAGCTTCATGATGGCTCCTAGATATTGAGCAACTTGCTTTCCAGTTACATCTTCATCCTTTTCAGAGGAAGAATAATCTTCAGAGCTCATGAATGGCAGAAGGAGATTTAATGAAATCTCTATGGTCTCTATATGAGCCTCAGATTCCTTTGGATCCTCAATAAAGAACTCCTTCCTGCTTGAGAGACGTCCCATGAGATCTTCTTCATTGGGATTTGCGTCCCCTCTCTCCTCCTTACATTCGGCCATATTGATTATATCAATAGCCTTGCACTCTCTTTTTGGGTTTTCTTCAGTATTACTTGGGAGAGTACTAGGAGGGGTTTCAGTGATTTTCTTACTCAGCTGGTCCACTTGTGCCTCCAGATTTCTGATGGAGGACCTTTGTTTCATTCATGAAACTTAAAGTGGCCTTAGACAGATCAGAGACTAAGTTTGCTAAGTTAGAAGTATTCTATTCATAATTCTCTGTCTGTTGCTGAGAAAATGATGGATAAGGCTTGATATTGTTGAGCCTATTTCTTCCACCATTATTAAAGCCTTGTTGAGGCTTTTGTTGATCCTTCCATGAGAAATTTGGATGATTTCTCCATGATGAATTATAGGTGTTTCCATAAGGTTCACCCATGTAATTTACCTCTGCCATTGCAGGGTTATCAGGATCATAAGCTTCTTCTTCAAAAGATGCCTCTTTAGTACTGTTGGATGCATTTTGCCATCCATTCAGACTTTGAGAAATCATGTTGACTTGCTGAGTCAACACTTTGTTCTGAGCCAATATGGCATTTAGAGCATCAATTTCAAGAACTCCCTTCCTTTGAGGCGTCCTATAATTCACAGAATTCTTCTCAGAAGTGTACATGAATTGGTTATTTGCAACCATGTCAATAAGTTCCTGAGCTTCTGCAGGCGTTTTCTTTAGGTGAATGGATCCACCTGCAAAGTGGTCCAATGACATCTTGGAAAACTCAGATAGACCATAATAGAATATATCTAATATGGTCCACTCTGAAACCATGTCAGAAGGACACTTTTTGGTCATCTGCTTGTATCTTTCCCAAGCTTCATAGAGGGATTCACCATCTTTTTGCTTGAAGGTCTGAACATCCACTCTAAGCTTGCTCAGCTTTTGAGTAGGAAATAATTTATCCAAGAAGGCCACGCCCAGCTTATCCCAGGAGTCCAGGCTATCTTTAGGTTGTGAGTCCAACCATGTTCTAGATCTGTCTCTTACAGCAAAAGGGAAAAGCATGAGCCTGTAGACTTCAGGATCTACTCCATTCGTCTTAATAGTCTCACAAATCTGCAAGAACTCAGTTAAAAACTGGTAAGGATCTTCAGATGGAAGTCCATGAAACTTGCAGTTCTGTTGCATTAGAGCAACTAATTGAGGTTTCAGCTCAAAATTGTTTGCTCCAATAGCAGGAATTGAGATGCTTCTTACATCAAACTTAGACGTGGGTTTAGTAAAGTCACCAAGCGTCCTCCTTGCATTATTATTGTTGGGTTCGGCTGCCATCTCCTTCTCTTGTTTGAAAATTTTAGAAAGGTTGCCTCTGGATCATTGTAATTTAACTTCTCTTAGTTTTCTCTTCAGAGTCCTTTCAGGTTCAGGATCAGCTTCAACAAGAGTGCCTTTTTTCTTGTTCCTGCTCATATGAAGGAGAAGAGAAAAAGAAAAGGAAGAGGAATCCTCTATGTCACAGTAAAGAGGATCCTTTTTATTAGTAGAAGAAGAAAGGGGATAAGGATTAAGAAGAAGGAAAAATCCAAACACAAGGGTAAGGATAGAGGAAGTGATTGTAGATGAAGAGAGGTGAAGAGAAGTGTTAGTAAATAAATAAATAAATAGAAGAAGATGAGAGAGAGAATTCGAAAATTAATTTTGAAAAGGAGTTAGTGATTTTCGAAAATTAAAGATGAGATAGAATTAAAATTAAAATTTAGAAACAATCAATTAATTTAAAAAGAATTTTGAAAAAGGGATGAGATATTTTCGAAAATTAGAGAAGGAGAAGTAGTTAGGTGGTTTTGAAAAAGATAAGAAACAACCAAAAAGTTAATTAGTTAGTTGAAAAAAAGATATTAAAATCAAATTTGAAAAGATAAGAAGATAAGAAGTTAGAAAAGATATGCTAAAATCAAATTTTTGAAAAAGATAAAATTTTGAAAAAGATATGATATAAAAGATAAGATAAGATAGATTTAATTTTTAAAATTAAAATTAATTACTTGACTAACAAGAAACTAAAAGATATGATTCTAGAATTTAAAGATTGAACCTTTCTTAACAAAAAAGTAACAAACTTCAAATTTTTGAACCAATCACATTAATTGT
The DNA here is from genome assembly GCF_003086295.3 of Arachis hypogaea. Classification (NCBI taxonomy): domain Eukaryota; kingdom Viridiplantae; phylum Streptophyta; class Magnoliopsida; order Fabales; family Fabaceae; genus Arachis; species Arachis hypogaea. Next base: position 70,994,295 of record NC_092044.1, read on the forward strand.
TAGCATAATTTTCGAAAATAAAGATAAAATTAAAAAAAAAAGATTTTTGAAAAACATTTTTAAAAAGAAAATTTCAAAAATTAATAAGAAAAATGAAAAAGATTTGATTTTTGAAAAAGTTTTGAAAAGATAAGATTTTTAAAATTGAAAATTTGACTTGACTTGTAAGAAACAACTAATTTTAAAAATTTTTGACTAAGTCAACTCAAATTTTCGAAAATTATGAGAAAATTAAGGAAAAGATTTTTTTTTGAATTTTTAATGATGAGAGAGAAAAACACAAATATGACCCAAAACATAAAAATTTTGGATCAAAAGACAAGATGCATGCAAGAACACTATGAATGTCAAGATGAACACCAAGAACATTTTGAAGATCATGATGAACATCAAGAACATATTTTTGAAAAATTTTTTATGCAAAGAAAACATGCAAGACACCAAACTTAGAAATCTTTAATGCTTAGACAATATGAATGCAAAAATGCACATGAAAAACAATAAAAGACACACAACAAGAAAACATCAAGATCAAACAAGAAGACTTACCAAGAACAACTTGAAGATCATGAAGAACACCATGAATGCATGAATTTTCGAAAAATGCAAGAGATTTTTAAAGCATTCAATTGACACCAAACTTGAAAATTGACTCAAAACTCAAACAAGAAACACAAAATATTTTTTATTTTTATGATTTAATGATTTTTTTGTATTTTTATTTTTTTTCGAAAATATTCTTTAGAAAAACGAAAATAAAGACAAATTTTTGAAAGATTTTTGAAATTTTTTTTGAAAAGAAAATAAAAAGAAAATTACCTAATCTGAGCAACAAGATGAATTGTCAGTTGTCCATACTCGAACAATCCCCGGCAACAGCGCCAAAAACTTGGTGGACGAAATTGTGATCATCAACAATGGCTCCAAAGACTTGGTGCTCTTAAACATGAATCACACTTTGTCACAACTCCGCACAACTAACCAGCAAGTGTACTTCCAAGTAATACCTTACATGAGTAAAGGTCGATCCCACAGAGATTGTTGGTATGAAGCAAGATATGTTCATCTTGTAAATCCCAGTCAGGCGGACTCAACTATATTAAGAGATTAATAGATTTTCGAATAATAATAATAAATTAAAGAGAAAATAAAGATAGAGTTACTCATGTAATTCAATGATGGGAATTTCAAATAAGTGTATGGAGGTGCTGTGTTCCTTCCGAATCTCTGCTTTCCTACTGCTTTTATCCAATCTTTGTCACTCCTTTCTATGGCAAGCTGTATGTAGGGCATCACCATTGTCAATGGCTACAACCCATCCTCTCAGTGAAAATAGTCCAAATGCTGTCACAGAACGGCTAATCATCTGTCGGTTCTCGATCATGTTGGAATAGAATCCCTTGATTCTTTTGCGTTTGTCATCATGCCCAGCAATCGCGAGTTTGAAGCTCGTCACAGTCATTCAATTCTGGAATCCTACTCGGAATACCACAGACAAGGTTAGACTTTTCTGGATTCCCATGAATGCCGCCATCAATTCTAGCTTATACCACGAAGATTCTGATTAAGGAATCCAAGAGATATGCGCCCGGTCTAAGGTAGAACGGAAGTGGTTTTTAGTCACGCGTTCATAGGTGAGAATGATGATGAGTGTCATGGATCATCACATTCATCATGTTGAAGTGCAACGAATATCTTAGAATAGGAATAAGTCGAACTGAATAGAAAATAGTAGTAATTGCATTGAAACTCGAGGTACAGCATCAGTCCACACCCTTAATCTATGGTGTGCAGAAACTCCACCGTTGAAAATACATAAGTGATGAAGGTTCAGGCATGGCCGAATGGCCAGCCCCCATGAAAGACCGAATGGTCAAAAGAACTAGATAGTCCAAGACGTCTAATAAACTAGTAAAAAGTTCTATTTATACTAAACTAGCTACTAAGGTTTACAGAAGTAAGTAATTGATACATAAATTCACTTCCGGGGCCCACTTGGTGTGTGCTTAGGCTGAGCTTGATCTATCCACGAGCTGAGGCTTCTCTTGGAGTTGAACGCCAAGTTGTAACGTGTTTTGGCGTTCAACTCTGGTTCGTGACGTGTTTCTGACGTTTGACTCCAGAATGCAGCATGGAACTGGCGTTGAACGCCAGTTTACGTTGTCTAATTACGAATAAAGTATGAACTATTATATATTGCTGGAAAGCTCTGGACGTCTACTTTCTAACGCCGTTAAGAGCGCGCCGTTTGGAGTTCTGTAGCTCCATAAAATCCATTTTGAGTGCAGGGAGGTCAGATTCCAACAGCATCAGTAGTCCTTTGTCAGCCTCCTATCAGAGTTTTGCTCACGTCCCTCAATTTCAGCCAGAAAATACATGAAATCACAGAAAAGCACACAAACTCATAGTAAAGTCCAGAAATGTGAATTTAGCATAAAAACTAATGAAAACATCCCTAAAAGTAACTAGATCATACTAAAAACTACCTAAAAACAATGCCAAAAAGCGTATAAATTATCTGCTCATTAGCGTCCCAATCAAAGGTGTACGCTTGGCGTTTGATGGTGGCTTTCTAAAAAGCGTCCAATCCTTCTGGAGCAGGGGGGAGATCTAAGGCTTGCTGAATGGCCTCTTCTGTAATGGGGACTTGCTTCTGGCGTAAATAAACTGACTGTAGAGTCGGCAGGTGGAAGTTGGAGTAGAACTCAACAACCCAAGAAAGATTAACCTGTCGTGGCTGTCTCTGTAAGAATCTCCAATGTCTTTGTGCAATTTGTGGCTCAAAAAATTCAGCAATACGAGGCGGAAGGATAAGAAGGCGTTCATTGTTGTAATTTCGAGCTGCCAGAATAGGAAACATCTGCTCACAATAGCAATTTGGAAATCGTGCAATGTCCTTTGCTGGGAAGGCTCTCTCCTTTTCATCAAACTTGATAATCCTTTTAATTCTTTTTGTTGAGGGCTTGACTGCAGTTGAAGAAGGCTCTGCCACTAATGCTCTCTTCGTTCCTTTCCTTGCGGTGGGTTTAGGGGTAGCTTTCTCTTTGCCTTTCTTAATGGCCATTCTGAAAAAGAAAAGAGAAAGTAAGTTAAATCCAAAGAGATAGAGCAAGGAAAGGGGATTGAATGAGTGATAATCAGTGCACGGTAAAGATGAATGAAGTAAACACATGGTCATGACAACATGTGAAAAGATCAATAAAGGGAATAGAATAAGTGCACGATAAGGAAGTAGATGCAAGATGTTTATTAGCATGCCGGCAAGGGCATGAGTAGCATAGATCAAGCATCACTTTGCAACAAACTATCACGTTTGTATAGACAATTAAATTCAATTAATAAAATAGTAAAGGGAATTTGTTAAAAACAGGCATTGAATACTAGAATAGAATAATGTAGAAAAGTGCATGATGCCATACGGGCGTTTTCACAAACACATAGCATGCATGATAACTAATCCAATGAACATGCAAGCAATAGAATATAATTGCCAAACACATAATAAATTGAACATGCAAGCAACCCTTTAAAAATATAATTGCCAAACAATTTTGCAACAATCCACAATGACCAAATAAATTTTCATCACCAATAAAAAGGAAAGAAAAAGAAAACATATGCAATGAAAGTAAAAAGAAAGAGAAAGGAAGAAGAAAACATAAATAAAGAAGAAGAATAGAAAAGTAAAGAGGGAAGAAGAAAAGAAAAACCTTGATAATGGTGGTGAGAGAGAGAAAAAGTAGAAGGTGAGAATAAGGGAGGAAGGAAGAAGGGGGAAAAAAGAAATAAGGAGGGAAAAGAAAAAGTAGGATTTGAGGAAGAAAAAGATAAGATATTTGGCAATTTAGGATAAGCTGTGCGGCACAAGCGACGCGGACGCGTGAGTAATGCGTTCGCGCGAATGTGCATAAAGTAAATCGACGCGGACGCGTCGGTCACTCGGACGCATGACACCTGTTATGCTACTAGCGCGAGGGCAGCCTCGCGCTCGCACAACTCTCTATTCGAATTTTTATTTTTGCCAAATTTCGGGTGACGCGATCGTGTGGGTCACGCGATCGCGTGAGTGGCCATTAGAAGGATATGACGCGGACGCGTAAGCCATGCATCCGCGTGGGAAGAAGTTGTGCGTTCAGCACCGATCCATCACCACTCTAGCACAACTTTCGGTCGTGCACCCATTTTACGTCGAATTCCAGGGCACGCGGCCGCGTGAGTGACGCGGACGCGTGGGAAGCTAATTTTTGCACTTGACGCGGACGCGTCAACGATCCGGTCGCGTGTGATGATTAGTGCCAAAGGCACACCTCCAGCCACGCTCTCGCGTGACTCTCTATTCAATTCTCCTTTCTTCAAAACGCACTAGTGACGCGGACGCATCAGCGACGCTTACGCATCGCGTGCGTATAAATTAATTTTTTTTATGCAAAAGCAGTATGCAGATGAGGTACAAGATAGACGCAGTAGTATGGAAAAGAGTTATAGATGAGGGAAGAGAAGGAGAAGAAGAGGAACGATCATACCGTGGTGGGTTGTCTCCCACCTAGCACTTTGCTTTAACGTCCTTAAGTTGGATGCTTCAGTAGCTCAGTTTTCAGTTGCGAGTGGATCCTCCAAGAGGAAGATCTCTAACTCCTTGTTTTTCGTCGCCATCTCACCATGGTAGAGCTTCAAACGATGTCCATTAACCTTGATGAGTTCAGAGCTTGAAGGGTGACTTAGATGGAAAACTCCGTATGGCTCAGCCCTCTCGACTCTATATGGACCTTCCCACCTTGATCACAGTTTGCCTGGCATGAGCCTCAGTCTAGAGTTGTAAAGAAGGACCAAATCCCCAAGTTGGAACTCCTTTCTCTTGATGTGTTGATCATGTACAGCCTTCATTTTCTCCTTGTACAGTCTTGAGTTCTCATAAGATTCTAGGTGAAGGCTCTCCAATTCTTGTAGTTGCAACTTACTTTCAGCTCCGGCTTTCTCAAATCCCATGTTGCATTCCTTTACTGCCCAAAAAGCTTTGTGCTCCACCTCAACTGGAAGGTGACAAGCCTTTCCATAGACTAAGCAGAAAGGACTCATCCCAATGGGTGTCTTGTATGCTGTTCTGTATGCCCGGAGTGCATCTTGTAGTCTGGTGCTCCAGTCTCTTCTATGAGGTTTGACTATCTTCCGTAAGATGCGTTTTATCTCTCTGTTAGACACCTCGGCTTGCCCATTAGTCTAAGGATGGTAGGCTGTTGCTATTTTATGAATGATCCCATGCTTCTTCAATAATCATGTTAGTCTCCTGTTACAAAAATGGGTGCCTTGATCGCTCACGATTGCTTGTGGTGATCCAAAGCGACAGATAATGTGGTTTCTAACAAAGGAAACAATAGTGTTAGCATCATCAGTACGGGTAGGAATCGCTTCCACCCATTTAGAAACATAGTCTACAGCTAACAATATATAGAGGTGGCCATTAGAATTTGGAAATGGACCCATGAAGTCAATGCCCCAGACATCAAAAATTTCACAGAAAAGCATAGTTTGTTGAGGCATTTCATCCCTCTGGGATATATTACCAAACCTCTGGCATGGGGGACAAGATTTACAAAATTTAGCAGCGTCTATAAAAAAGGTGGGCCACCAGAATCCACAGTCTAAGATTTTTCTAGCTGTTCTTTGAGAGCCAAAATGTCCTCCACTCTCAGATAAGTGACAGGCCTCTAAAATGGACTAGAATTCTGATTGAGGCACACACCTTCTAATTACCTGATCAACGCCACATCTCCACAAATATGGGTCATCCCATATATAATATTTAGACACACTTTTCATCTTGTCTCTTTGGTGTTTAGTAAAGTGTGGAGGAAAAGTACGGCTAACTAGATAATTAGCTACAGGTGCATACCAAGGGATTGCCTCAGATACTGCTTGTAGGTTATCAATTGGAAAATTATCAGCTATAGGAGTGGAGTCATCCTTAATATGTTCAAGGCGACTTAAGTGGTCTGCCACTAGATTCTGGGTACTACTCCTATCCTTTATTTCTAAATCAAATTCTTGTAGCAACAGTATCCAATGTATAAGCCTTGGTTTGGATTCCTTTTTAGGTAATAAATACTTTAGAGCTGCGTGGTTTGAGTACACTACTACCTTCGTACCAAGTAAATAGGCTCAGAATTTATCCAGAGCAAAAACAATAGCAAGAAGCTCTTTTTCAGTAGTAGTGTAGTTAGACTGAGCGGCGTCTAAAGTTTTAGATGCATAAGCAACAACAAAAGGGTCCTTACCTTCACGCTGAGCCAGTGCTGCTCCTACTGCATAGTTGGAAGCATCGCACATGATTTCAAATGGTTGGCTCCATTCTGGTCCTCTCACAATTGGAGCTTGAGTCAGGGCGGTTTTCAGCTTGTCAAACGCTTGTTTGCAATCCTCACTGAACTCGAACTCAATATCTTTCTGCAGTAATCTAGATAGGGGAAGTGCTACCTTACTAAAGTCCTTAATGAATCTTCGGTAAAAATCGGCATGGCCAAGGAACGAACGGACTTCCCTCACAGAGGAGGGGTAAAGCAAACTAGAAATAACATCTACCTTTGCTGCATCTACAGAAATACCAGTATTAGACACAACATGTCCCAGTACGATTCCTTGTTTAACCATAAAATGACATTTTTCAAAATTCAATACAAGGTTTGTACTGACGTATCTATCTAATACTCTAGATAAACTATCCAAGCAAAGGTCAAAAGAATCACCATAAATGCTAAAATCATCCATAAAAACCTCCATACAGTCCTCAATAAGATCAGAGAAAATACTCATCATGCACCTTTAGAAGGTAGCTGGTGCATTGCACAGGACAAATGGCATTCTCTTGTAAGCATAAGTCCCAAAAGGACATGTAAAGGTAGTCTTTTCCTTATCCTCAGGAGCTATATAAATTTGGAAATAGGCTGTTTAACCATCTAAAAAGCAATAATATGATTTACCTGACAGGCGATCCAGCATTTGATCAATGAATGGAAGAGGGTAGTGATCCTTACGAGTAGATTGGTTGAGACGCCTGTAATCAATGCAGACCCTCCAAGCATTCTGTACTCTGGTTGCTATGAGCTCTCCATGCTCATTCTTCACTGTAGTGACTCCAGACTTCTTGGGCACCACTTGTACTGGGCTCACCCATTCACTGTCTGAGATGGGGTAGATAATACCTGCCTCTAATAGTCTGGTCACCTCCTTCTTGACAACCTCTAAAATAGTGGGGTTCAATCTTCTTTGGGGTTGACGAACAGGTCTTGCTCCTTCCTCTAAAAATATCCTGTGCTCACAAACTTGAGGGTTGATGCCTACTATGTCTGCTAAACTCCACCCAATTGCTTTCTTGTGCTTCCTCAGCACACTAAGTAACTGCTCTTCCTACTGAGAAGTGAGGTCCTGTGCAATGATAACTGGAAACTTCTGCTTGTCCTTGAAGTATGAGGTGTGGAGGGAGGGGTTTCAATTCTAACTTCTGTTCATAGTCTGGCTCTGGATTATCTGGAACTGGTGGCAGTAGTAGAGTGCCTGCATTGGCCTCGGAATTCCCCACACTTGGACCTTGTCCTATGTACTTATCTTCAAACTCTTCCTGGTGAACTTCAGCTACAGTTTCATCTATGATGTCACACTGGAAGATAGAACGGTCTTCTGGAGGGTGCTTCATAACTCCATTCAGATTGAACTTCGAGGTCTTCAAGAAAGGTCTTTCGAGTAGGATTGATGATGGCTTCTCTGAGTCATGTTGGGGCATCTCCAGGATGTAAAAATCAATGGGGAAAGTGAGACCTTTGATTCTCAGTAATACATCTTCAGCAACTCTAGCCACTGTAATAATACTTTTATCTGCTAACACAAAACGGGCTGCCGACCTTTTTAAGGGAGGGAGCCTCAAAACATCATATACAGATAAAGGCATTATACTAACACATGCTCCTAAATCACACATGCAGTCAGAAAATATCACGCCTCCAATTGTACAGTTAACCATGCATGGACCTGGATCACTACATTTTTCAGGTATATTTTCCATTAAAGCAGATATAGAACTTCCTAAAGGAATAGTTTCTAATTCATTAATTTTGTCTTTATGTATGCACAAATCTTTTAGAAACTTTGCATATTTAGGTACTTGTTGAATAACATCAAAAAGAGGAACAGTTATCTCAACCTTTTTGAAGATTTCTACCATTTTGGGGATTAGGTTCCAACTGCTTCCTGGGCTTATTTGCAAGTTGTGGAAATGGAATAGGAACGGCGTCCTCTGTAGTGTCTTCGCCCCTTGGTGCTTCTTTCTGTGATTTGGTGTCTTCTTCTTCAGCCATGTCCTGTATGCTCTTTTCTTCTTCAACATCTTCTATTTCCACTACCTCTTCAGCTGAGGTGTGTTCAGGTGGATTTGGCTCTTCCTGATTCCTCTCTTGCAGTGTGGTTCCGGACCTTAGGGTGATGGCATTAATACCACCCTTTGGATTGGGTAATGGTTGAGAGGGGAGTCCACCAGAGCTTGAGGACTGGTTGTTGGAGTTGGTCAGTGATCCAACCTGTGAGACAAGGGTTTGTAAAGTAGAAGTCAAAACATTCAGAGTTGTATTAAAGTTATTTTCCATAGCCTGTTGTCTCCGATCAATGGCTTGTAGTAGTTCATCATTAGGGGATGAAGAGGGATAAGTGATCTGAGAGGTTTGTTGAGAATTTTGAGGCTGTCTGAGATGAGGTGCTCTGTAGGCCTGATTCTGATTCTGCTGCCTGAAGTTATTATTGTTATTCCACCTCTGATTTCCATTGTTATCTCTGCCTCCTCTGTTATGATTGTCCCTCCAACCCTGGTTAGAATTGTCTCTCCAGCCTTGGTTAGAGTTATCCTGCCATCCTTGGTTATAGTTTCCACCTTGATTGTACCCTTGATTGGGGCGGTCATGAAAGTTATGAGTGGCTGCTACAGTATTTTCTTCTGGTTGGAGTTGCGGACACTCATCGGTATAGTAACTGTAATCTGCACAGATTCCGCATACTCTTTGTGGAACCAACTGCTGGCTGTGCTGTGGTGGAGAAGGCTGAACTTGCTGAGGCTGTTGTTGATTCAGTTGCATCTGCTTTAGCAAGTAGACATTTCACATAAGCTCCGAGCTATAGCAGCAGTCTCTTTACTAGTGGATACCTCTGCAATAGCTCTTGACCGGCCTTGTTTCTGTCTATGATTTCTGGTAGATTCGGCCAAGTCACTGATCAATTGCCATGCTTCTTCTGTAGTCTTGTACTTTTTCATAGACCCATCGCTAGCACCTTCCAATGTGGTTCTATCTTGAGATTTCAAGCCTTGTGTAAAGTAACCGAGCAACACTATCTTGTCAATCATATGGTGCGGACATGCTTCTAGAAGATTATTGAAACGTTCCAAGTATTCATAGAGGGTCTCAGATTCATTCTGAACGATCATGGACATGTCTTTCCTCGGTTTATCGGCAACTTCAGCTGGAAAAAATTTCTCCAAAAATTCTCTTCTAAGTGTATCCCAGTTGGATACAGTTGTTCCGAGTTGAGTGTAGTACCACTCTCTTACCTTTCCCTCAAGGGAGAATGGGAAGGCTTTTAACAGAATGGAGATTTCATCAGTGCCATTACGCTTGACAGTAGAACAAGCAGACTAAAAATCCCTCAGGTGTTTGATAGGCTCTTGAGCAGGTAAGCCATGAAACTTGGGCATCAAGTTGAGTAGTGAAGACTTTATTTCAAAATCTACAGCTACTGCTGGGTGGTGTGCCTGGAATGGTTGGAGCGTAAAATCAAGGGCTCCTTCCTCCTGGATAGTGACTCTTCTGGGTGCTGCCATGTCACCTGCACATAAATGAACTGGATCAGTAGAGAGGGAGCTTGTTTCTTCCTTAGATGACGGTTCAGGTTCATCCTCAAAGAGGAGTCGCTGACGCCGAGCTTGCATTATACGTGAAAGAGTTCTTTCAATCTCAGGGTCAAATACTGGCAAGCTTGGATCAGGAAGTGAACGAGTCATTTAACGAGAGAAACGTACAGCTCATGGTAACAAAATTAAAAAGAAAAAATTGCAATTAAATAAATGCCAATCAATAAACTAGCACAGTGTTGCAACTCCCCGGCAACGGCGCCAAAAATTGTCGTGGTAGAAATTGGCGAGTTAAGAATTTATTAATAGGGATACGTTGCAAGTACAGTCCTTAACCAACCAAAAATCCGCTTATCAATTTAAAAAGGGTTGTCACAATATTGAAAATTAAAATACTGGGAGTATGAATCCCAGGTCGTCTCCCAACGAGTTGCAGAGAGATGCGCTATTTCATCAATCGGATGTTTTCAAAAATGGTTGAGTTGATTAACAGAAATTTAAATTAGAGAATTTAATTAATTTTAAATAAAAGCCTTGACTGGGGGTAGATTAGTTGGAAGCCCTATTCTTGTTGAAATACTTTCAAGATTAATTAATAATTGGAAGTTATTCTGCTTAGTTAACCCTTGGGAAATTGGTTTCTAGTCATAAGTTCTAATCCTCTCCCTTGGGAAGGACTAGAGTTAATGATTAGAGGGTGATTCAACAATAAACCTAATTATAATTTTTCTCTTGAGTAGTTCAACTCGAGGGTTCCTTTCAATCATCCCCCAATCAAGTCATGGAACTATTCACTCATCATAATTATAAAATTCACAGAATTAATGGTGAAAATAAAAGAAGACATGATAAACAATAATAAAAGGATTAATTGAAAATAAAAATAGTCTATATTAATAACTTGTAAAAATAAGCCAAAGTCAACTCTAGAGGGATTAAAAATATGGAAGAATAAATATAAAAAGTAAATAACAAAATAAGATGACTAGTACCGGAGGTAGACTCTTCTCAAAAGCAAAAGCCAAAATCTTCCAATGCTAATTATGAATGTTCAGGTGAGTGAAAAACCTAGGGGAGGAGTAAATCCATATCTAAAACTAAAAATTATGCAAAATGAATTGTGTCTCCCGTTTCTGCATGTTCCCTGACTCTAGTCTGTAATTCCGGGCTGAAAACTGGGTAGAAATCCGGCCCAGAAACTCTGCTAGCAACTTCTGAAATTCTGCAGATCGCGCACATCATGCAAACGCGTCATTCATGCGGACGCGTCATTCGGCGTTTTTCTTTTCCATGCGGGTGCGTCGTCCATGCCTCCGCGTCACTTCTGCTTTTCCAATCCGCGCGTCCGCGTCACTCATGCGGCCGCGTCACTGCGAATTCCTCTCTTCCGCGCGGTCGCGTCGCTGACGCGTACGCGTCACTTCTCGCTGATCATCTCCTCAATTTCTTGTATTCCTTCCATTTTCGCAAGCTTCCTTTCCAATCTCTCACTCATTCATGCCCTATAAAGCCTGAAACACCTAACACACAGATCACGGCATCGAATGGAATAAAGGGGATTAAAATACCTAATTAAAGGTCTCCAGGAAGTATGTTTTCAATCATGTAATAATTTTAGGAAGGAAATATAAATGCATGCTAATTATATGAATAAGTGGGTAAAGACCATGATAAAACCACACAATTAAACACATTGTAAACCATAAAATAGTGATTTATCACTTACGGAGGAATTGATGATTATTGGCAGGGTCTCCTTTCCTCCAAGGAATGCATACTTGAGATGAGGAGGGAGGGGCTTCAATTCTTGCTTTGGCACCTCCTCTGTCTTGCCTTCAAAAGTGATGACGTCTTGATTTGCTTCTATTTCTTCTTCTTGTTCCTCCTGACCGTTGGTTCCAAGCACTTCTTCCACCAAGTCTTCTATCATTTTCACTCTCATATGCTTTTCTTTCTCAGGGGTATATTGCATTGCTTTAAAGACATTGATGATTATTTGCTCATTGTGCACCCTGAGAACCATTTCACCTTTCTCTACATCAATGATGGCTCTTGCTGTGGCTAAGAAAGGTCACCCCAAGATAATTGAGTTGTGTCCCTCTTCTTCCATGTCTAAAATGACAAAATCAGCAGGGAAGGTGAATTCTCCAACCTTCACTAATAAGTTCTCTACAACTCCATTAGGTATCTTGAGTGATCTATCAGCCATTTGAAGTGACATTTTGGTAGGTTTAACTTCCTCTATTGTAAGCTTTTTCATCATTGAGAGAGGCATTAAGTTGATGCTGACACCTAAATCACAAAGAGCTCTTTCCAATGTCATGTTGCCTATGGTGCATGATATGTGAAGCTCCCTAGGTCTTTAAGTTTTGGTGGAATGCCTCTTTGAATTACTGCACTACACTCCTGGGTCAAGATTACGGTCTCCTTTTCATTCCAACTTCTCTTCTTGTTAATGAGTTCCTTGAGGAATTTTGCATATGATGGCATTTGCTCCAATGCTTCAGTAAGTGGGAGGTTAATTTCTAGCTTCTTGAAAATCTCCAGGAACTTGGGAAATTGCTGGTCTTTGAGCTCTCTTTGCATCCTCTGAGGGTATGGCAGAGGAGGGATATAAGGCTTCACCTCCTTCCTCTGCTCTTGTGGTTTTTCTTCCATGACTTGCTTCCCTTTCTTTGAGTCTTGAGGCTCCTCCTCCTTCTTGGAACTTTTTTTATCATTCTTGTCCTCCTCTACTTGCTTCTTACTAGCACCTTTGTCATTCTCCAATGTCCTTCCACTTCTGAGTTAAATTGCCTTGCATTCTTCTCTGGATTTGGAATGGTATCACTTGGGTAAGCATTGTTTGGTCTTTCAGTTAACTGTTTGGACAACTGCCCAATTTGCCTCTCCAGATTCCTCATTGAGGCCTCATGATTCTTGTTGGCCAATTCTTGATGCTTTATCAATTTCTCCATCATCATCTCCAAGCTGAAAATTCTTTGGGATTCTTGTGGTGGTTGTGGTTGAGTGTGTGATGTAGATGGTGGATGAAAGTTATTGTGGTTAGTTGATGGGTTATTTGGTGGATAGTAAGTGAATATGGGATGATTGTTTTAGAGTTTTCTGTATGGATTTTGGTTAGTGGTTTGATGGTTTTGGTGATTTGTGTTGCGAGAGTGGCTTGGGTTTAAATTTCTCTGCCAAGAATTCTGGTTTTCTCCCCACTTCATATTAGGGTGGTTCCTCCATGAAGAATTGTAAGTGTTCCCATGGAACTCATTCTATCCAAAACCTTGGTTATGCATCTACTAATCTTGTTCAGGCTGCTACTCTTCATAGCTTTCTTTATTTTGTCCCCACAACGGGTGGTTGGTTGGTTGAGGTCACTACAGCTAGTTGCAGTCCATCCATCCTCTTTGACATCATCTTTATTTGTTGTTGAAGTTGCTGATGCATAATCTTATTTTGAGCCAATATTGTATCAACACCTTCAAGCTCAAATACGCCTCTCTTGGGAGCTGCTTGTCTTTCAGATGAGTAGAAATATTCATTGTTGGCAACCATGTCTATGAGGTCATGTGCTTCTTGTGCAGTCTTCATCATTTGCAATGATCCTCCTAAAAAGTAATCTAAGGCTTTCCTTGAACTCATGGGTAGACTTCCATAGAAATTTTGGAGCTCAACCCACTCACTAAACATTCCCTCTGGACACCTTCTAATCAAAGCTTATATATCTCCCAGGCTTCATATAATGACTCTCCCTCTAGTTGTCTGAAAGTTTGCACATCAGTTTTCAGCTTAATAACTCTTTGAGGGGGGTAGAATTTGGCTAGGAACTTGCTAACCAAATCATCCTATTTGGTAATGCTTTCTTTTGGGAAGGTTTCTAACCAATGAGTGGCCTTGTCCCTTAGTGAAATTGGAAACAATAGTAGCTTATAGATGTCAGGATGGACTCCATTGGTTTTGACAGTGTCACAAATTCTCAAGAAAACAGAGAGATGTTAGCTTGGATCTTCAGCAACACTTCTTCTATATTGGCAATTGTTCTAAACTAGAGTGATCAGTTGGGGTTTGAGTTCAAAATTATTGGCATGGACATTGGGAGTTAAGATACTGCTCCCACAGTTTCATGGGTTAGGGATGGTGTAAGAGGCTAGGACTCTCCTTAGAGGCGGGCGATTGTTGTTGGCCACATCCTCTGATGGATTAGGAAGGTTATCCTCCATCTCTTGATCTTCCTCTTCTGACTCTTCTTCTCCAATCACTCCCTTCCCTCTTTCTTCTCTTCTTAGTCTCAAGAAGGTTCTCTCTGGTTCAGAATCAAAGGAGGTGGATGCACCTCTTCTTCCTCCTGGCATACAACACAAACAAACCAAAAACAAAAGCAGAGTACTCCAGTGCTAGAGTGAAGTTACAGTTAGCAGAAACAAAATCTTAAACAGTTAGTAGGCTTAACAAAAACAAAGAAAAATGCTTAATCTTCACCTGCTTAATCATTGTCAATCTAAATCAATCCCCGGCAATGGTGCCAAAAATTTGATGGCAAAAAATTGGATTCGCACAAACTACCAGCAAGTATAACGGGTCGCATCAAGTAGTAAAACTCACGAGAATAAGGTCGATCCTAAGAGGATTGATGGATCAAGCAACTTTAGTGAGATGACAAGTCTAGTCAAGCTAACAAGTGATGATTTGAGTGAAATTTGATAAACAGAAAGTAAATTACAAGAAATCTAAAGTGCTGAATGTAAATTGCTTGAAACTTAAATGGCAAGAAACTTAAATGACTAAAACTTAAAGAGCAAGAAAGTAAAAGAGTTGAATCTTAAATTGCAAGAAATGTAAATGACTGGAATATTAGATTGCAAGAAAGTAAAAGTGCAGAATCTAAATGGCAATGAAACTTAAATTGCATAAATTGTAATGGGCATTAGGTGCTGGGAATTAAGACAGCAGAGAAAGATTGAAATTAAAGTAAATGCAGAATGATCTAAATTGAAGAAAATCAAAGAGAATGATTCATCAGGGATTGGAGATATCATAATCCTTCATGAATCAAATGGGTCTCAATCATATGAGTAGATCTATGACAAATTGAAATTGATTAGATCCCAATTCCTTGGCAATCCAATCTCTCTAATCACAATCAATTATGCTAATTCCTTGATCTAATTATCATGAGAAGAGGTTAAGTGGATGTCTCTCATCCATAAGCCACACTAACTCTCAAGATCTCAATTCCTCTCGAATGGTGTTGATCAAGAGAGTTGTGAGGGATAAAGCTCTAATTCTAATGCAAGTGATTCCCCTAACGAGGCTCACACAAGCATTCAATTGAATTAAACCCCCTTCCAGAGTGAATAATTCATAATCAAAATAGAAGTTATCCTATAGCTACCCAAATGAATTGAGAAGAAGAAGAATTTCATTGATTCATTATGATTACAATAGAGCTCCTCCCCCTAATGAAAATGGGTTTAGTTCATCATTTCTCAAGTAAAATAGAAAACAAAAAAGTGCAGAAGATGAAGAGCCGAAAGAAAATACAAAAGAAAATAAGTGCAGAGTTTCCCGATTTGGGTCCCTGATGGTGCACGAAATTGTGATCTCAATCGCACCAACAACTTGGTACGCACAATTGTAATATCACTCTTTTTCACAACTTCGCACAACTAACCAGCAAGTGCAGTGGGTCGTCCAAGTAATAAACCTTACATGAGTAAGGGTCGATCCCACGGAGATTGTTGGTATGAAGCAAGCTATGGTCATCTTGTAAATCTCAGTCAGGCAGATTATTATGGTTATAATGGTTTTTGAATATAAAAATAAATAAAGCATAAAATAGAG
Source organism: Arachis hypogaea (assembly GCF_003086295.3). NCBI lineage: Eukaryota > Viridiplantae > Streptophyta > Magnoliopsida > Fabales > Fabaceae > Arachis > Arachis hypogaea. The sequence continues at coordinate 71,010,010 of NC_092044.1, forward strand.
ATAGAGATACTTATGTAATTCATTGGTGGGAATTCCAGATAAGCGCATGAAGATATTGTGTTCCTTCTGAATCTCTGCTTTCCTACTGCTTTCATCCAATCATTCTTACCCCTTTCCATGGCAAGCTGTATGTAGGGCATCAACGTTGTCAATGGCTACTTCCCATCCTCTCAGTGAAAATGGTCCAAATGCGCTGTCACAGCACGGCTAATCATCTGTCGGTTCTCGATCATGTCGGAATAGGATCCATTGATCCTTTTGCGTCTGTCACTACGCCCAACACTCGCGAGTTTGAAGCTCGTCACAGTCATACTATCTCAGATCCTACTCAGAATACCACAGACAAGGTTTAGACTTTCCAGATCTCAAGAATGCTGCTAATGGATTCTAGCTTATACCATGAAGACTCTGATCTCACAGAATGGGAGGCTCGGTTGTCAGGCGAGTCAACCATGCGTCGTGGGTCAGGAATACAAGATATATACACTCTAGCTTTTGCAGGTAGAACGGAAGTGTTTGTCAGGCACGTGATGACAAGTCATCATATACCCATTTTTCAAGCTAATTTCACTTGTTTTATTAGTCTTTATACACTTTCTTACATCCTAAGTAACTGATTTGGAGTGAAAATGCATAACTTCCTTAAATCAAGCAACCACCATGAAATTAATGTTAACTCGTGAGGTTTAAGCTAATTTTAATTGATTTATAAGCCTTATGAATTTAGTGATACTTGGAGTGGTTGTTTTGGTTTATTTTATGTGAAGAAAAGAATAAAAGAGAAAAGCGTGGCCTAAGAAAGCGTGACCCAAGGAGAAGGAAGCGTGGTCAAAGGTAGGAAAAGTGTGCCGCATGCAATGGGGGAGGCAAGCATTGCCCTCCACAAGGGCACACTGCCCTCTAGAAGGGCAATATAAGGGAACAAGGCATAAAAGGCAACTCTGCCCTGCCCACTACAAGGGCAGAGCACAAATCTGTGCCTTGGAATCAAGAAGAAGAAAATATTGCCCTGCCCTCCACAAGGGCAGTATCGGGCTCACAAGGAGAGAAAATCAAAGGAAAATGTCTCCAAATGCTTGCCACAAGAGTTGAACACGGGACCATGACGAAGCAAGGAACTAAGTTTCATTACCGTGCCAAGAAAGCCAAAGAAAATGAATAAGCGTGTGTAGCAGCCAGGATTCGAACTCGGGACATCAAAGTGAAAACACTGCCCTGCCCTCTGCGAGGGCAGGGCAGCATTTTGTGTGGCATGATTCTGGCGCACCAAGAAACGAGTCTGGCGCACCAAGGAATGAATCTGGCAGCACCAGCAGCGCACCACAGCACCCATCTGGCGCACCAATTTTTCCTGCCCTGTCCTCCGCGAGGGCAGGGCAGCGTTCTGCGCACCAAGACCGCACCAAGCCGCACCATGCATGCACCAAGCATCAAATCCTGCCCTGCCCTCCGCAAGGGCAGGGCAGCCTCCTGGAAGCTATTAATTTTGGGCCAAAAATTGAATTAAAAATCCAATTCAATTCATTTCTTCACCAAATCAAAAGCCCATCCAAATCCCAAAATCCAAGAATAGAAAGTGTATAAATAGGAGCTAGTTTGATGTAATTAGAACCTTTTGCTTTACTTTTGAATTTTGCACTTTCTTTGAGCTTTGAATTTACTTTTGCACTTGGGAACTTCTCTTGGTGACTTCACTGAGATTTCAGAGAATTAGGGAGGAGAATTGATCTCTCTTCTTCCTTGTTCTTGCTTAGGTCTTTTTAATTTCCTTGTTTTGAGTTTTGGGTGTGAAGAATTGAGGAAATTCTGTCTCAATCTCCATTCAAAATCTCTTTAATTCCTTTCTGCACAATTGAGTTTAATTTCAATTTCCTTTACTGCTTCTTCTTCTATTTCTTGTCAATTACTTTGTGAACTTGGATCTGGGAAGGCAATTGAGATCTAGACTTTGCTTTCTAGTCTCTTAAGTTCTGAGATCCCAATTTCCTTATTGGTTCTTCTGTGAACTCTGCTGCACTTTAATTTCAATTTCTGTTTGAATTTTAGTTTATTCTAATTCATCTTCTACTTATTAATTGCTGCAATTTACTTTCTCTTGCTAGAATTCTGAATTCCCAATCCTTAATTCCCCTTTTATATTCAAGCAATTTACATTTCTTGCACTTTAAGTTTCTGCAATTTACATTTCTTGCACTTTAAGTTTCAGTCATTTACTTTCTTGTTCTTTAAGATTCAGCAAGTTTATTTTCCTGTTCTTTAATTTACTGCAAATTCCCCCTCTCCCTTTACATTCCAAGAAATTTATCTTCTGTTAAATACAACCCACTCAACCAAAACTTGATTCACTTGACTAAATCAACCACTAAACTAAAATTGCTCAATCCTTCAATCCCTGTGGGATCGACCTCACTCATGTGAGTTATTATTACTTGATGCGACCCGGTACACTTGCCGGTGAGTTTTGTGTTGGATCACTTTCCACACATCAAGTTTTTGGCGCCGTTGCCGGGGATTGAAATAGATTGACAATGATTAAGTGAAGTGGAGATCTAGATCAAGCATTTTTTATTTTCTGTTTTTTTAATTTTGACTAACACACTAACTGTTTGAATTTTTGCTTCAACTAACTAAAACTTTATTCTAGCTATAGATTGAAGTTTCATAGTTTTCTGGATCTGTGTGTTTATTGTTGTGTGTTTGTATGTCAGGTACAGGAAGATCTTCCCCTGTCCTCTCTGAAATTGACCAAAGAACTCTTCGGAGAATAAGAAAAGCTGAAAGAGGGAAGAACGTTATTGGAGAGGAAGAATCTGAGGAGGAATTCCAAGAAATGGAAGGAGATATCAATCAACCAGGAGGAGGGGCCAACAATAACCAACAACAACGAAGAGTCCTAGCTTCATACACATTTGCAAATGCTAGACACTGTGGAAGTAGCATTCTTCCTCCTAATGTCAATGCAAACAATTTTGAACTAAAGCCACAACTCATCACTTTGGTTCAAAACAACTGTTCTTTTGGAGGAGGGCCTTTGGAGGATCCAAATCAACATTTATCTACCTTCTTGAGAATCTGTGACACGGTGAAAACCAATGGTGTGCCTCCTAATAGTTACAAGTTGTTGCTCTTTCCATTTTCTCTCAGAGATAAAGCCACTCAATGGCTAGAGACTTTTCCAAAAGAAAGCATCAACACTTGGGATGACTTGGTAAGCAAGTCCTTGCCAAATTTTATCCCCCTCAAAGAATTCTAAGATTAAAGACTGAGGTGCAGACATTCACTCAAATGGAGGCTGAAAACTTATATGAAGCATGGGAAAGATATAAGGCACTATTGAGGAAATGTCCACCAGAGATGTTCACTGAGTGGGACAAGTTGCAGAACTTCTATGAGGGGCTCACTCTTAAGGCTCAAGAAGCACTTGATCATTCAGCTGGAGGCTCTTTGCAACTCAAGAAAACTACAGAGGAAGCTCAAAACCTCATTGATATGGTGGCCAATAACCAATATTTCTTTGCTCATCAAAGACAACGCCAACCATCACAAAGAAGAGGAGTAATGGAGTTGGAAGGAGTGGATTCAATTCTAGCTCAGAACAAGATAATGCAGCAGCAGATTCAACAACAGTTTGAGCAAATGGCCAAAAGAATTGATGGCTTGCAAGTTGCATCAGTGAGTGCCACAAGCCAACCACCAACTACTTGGGTGCAAAGTGAAGAAACTCAAGAGGAGCAACAACAAGAGCAAGTCCAGTACATGCACAACCAAAATCCTGGAACAAATGAAGTCTATGGTGATACTTATAATCCATCTTGGAAGAATCATCCCAACCTCAGATGGGGAGACAACCATAATCAAAACCAACAACCATGGCAAAGAAACATAAGTCAGAATAATTGGAAAAGCACAAACCACAACCCCCAGCCAAACACTAACCAAAATACATACAGAAAACCACAAAATAATTACCCCAACTCTAACCATTATCCACCCAATAACCACCCAACAAATCAAACCACTTATCATCATCCATCAACACCCCAAAACCAACCAATTTCACAAGAATCCCAACGGATCACTAATCTAGAGTTGCTCATGGAGAAAATGATGAAGAACCAAGAATTGACAACAAAGAACCAAGAAGCTTCCATGAAGAACTTAGAAAGGCAAATTGGGCAAATCTCCAAACAGATTTCTGTTGAAAAACCATCAAGCTCACTACCAAGTGACACCATTCCCAACCCAAAGGAAGAATGCAAGGTCGTGCAACTAAGAAGTGGAAAAATGTTAGTAGATGGTAACCAAGGAGCAACCAAAAACAATGACAATGAGCCAACAAAGAATGATGAATCCATCAACAAGGACATGTTAATCAAGGATGTCCCAGAAAAACCCACAGAGGAAAATAACGAACCACAGAATCTAAAGAAAGGAAAGCAGATCAGGGAAGAACCAAATCCAAGACAACATCAAGTGGAGAAGAGCTCAACACCACCACTGCCTTATCCACAGAGATTTCACAAAGAGACAAAGGATCAGCATTTTCACAAATTTCTTGAGACTTTCAAGAAGCTGGAAATTAACATACCTTTAGCTGAGGCATTGGAGCAAATGCCTCTGTATGCCAAGTTCTTGAAGGAGCTCATCAACAAGAAGAGAAGTTGGAATGAGAAGGAGACTGTAATGCTTAGTGAAGAATGTAGTGCACTCATCAAAAAAGGACTCCCTCCCAAGCTTGAAGATCCTGGAGGTTTCTTCCTGCCCTACACTATTGGAAGCCTATTCATCAACAAGGGGATGTGTGACTTAGGAGCAAGCATAAATCTAATCCCATCTTCTTTAGTGAAAAAGCTTGGCATAGAGGAGGTGAAACCAATACAGATGTCCTTGGAGTTGGTGGACCAATCAGTAGTATATCCTAAAGGGCTGATTGAGAACCTTTTAGTTAAGGTTGACAAGTTCATCTATCCGGCAGATTTTGTGATCCTGGATTCTTCAGAAAATGGAAATGATTCCATAATACTTGGTCGACCATTTTTGGCCACTGCTAGAGCCATTGTGGATATAGAGCAGGGAGAGTTAACCCTCAGGATGCATGAGGAGAGCATCACTCTGAAAGTCTTTCCAGAATTACACAGGAATGAAGAAATAAGCAAAACAAGTGGTGACTTCCTTCCAAAGCAAGCAACCAACAAGGCAGTAGAACAGAAAAACAAGCTTGTACAAGGAGAAAAAGGAATTCAAAAGGAAGCAGGGGTGATAAACAAGAAGGAAGGTATCACAACCCAAGTCACTGACAAGAAAGAAAGATCAACAAGAAAGAAAAAGATGAAGAGCAAGAAAAAGGCTCACAAAGGGTGGAAGAACAAGAAAATCCCAACTGAAGGATTTTCTAAAGGTGATAAGGTGCAACTAGTATATCAACAGCTGGGAACAGAAGATTATTACACTGTCAACCAAGTACTTTCTCTTGAGCATATGGAAATTGAGCATCAAGGCACACAGAGAAAGCTGACAGTGAGAGGTGACAAGTTGAGACATCACCAACATCAACCACCTTAAAGGGAGTTCAATGTCAAGCTAGTGACAATAAAAGAGCGCTTCATGGGAGGCAACCCATGATTTGAGATTTCTGTCTTCTCTTTCATTTAATAAGCTATGATTCCTCTGAATATGATTTTGAACTTTCATGCCTGATAAATGCATACATTGTTTTGAAGCACATGTCAAACTTCTAAGTTTGGTGTACCTTAAGGCACACCCAAGTTCATTTTTCAAAAAAAAGGGGATTATTCTTAGAACATATGCATAATTCTTTTGATGAAGCATATGACCAAACACTAAGTTTGGTGTCTGCATGTGTAACAATGTTCAGAAGATCATTTCCCAATCATGGACTCAAAACTATACAGAAAGGGATCATGCATCAATTTTTTTTATATAAAATGCATCAATTGTGAAGAACGGTTTGCATTGTTAAGCCGTCCCCTCAATAAAAGATAAGTTTGGTGTTCACCAACTTTTAGCATTTTTATTTAGGGACACAATTGGTCACAAAAAAATTCAAATAACTATTAAACAAACCAAAACAATTTTTTTATATTATTGCAAATAAATTGCCAACGACTATATTAATGTTCTAAGGCTAGCTGTTTTGGTTCAGGTAGGAGAAAAAGATTAAGACAAAAGTTAGGAGGGGCCACGGCTAGGATAAGCTATGTGAGGATGGTCACATGTGCCTAGAAGAATGCGCTCATGGGGAAGCAGAACATGCATGCATGCACCATTGAACGCCTAAATGCATGCAGCCAATGGGAGGAGGATCCTCGTCAAGCCTCAACAATGCATGCAGACCGTCCATTCCATGAATCCTTTAGATGAACAACTCAATCTCAACCCTTCATGAGCACTAACGAGTTCCTTCTTCATTCATTGTGGTTTTGTTGGAAAGCTTGAAGAATCTGCCTATTAATAGCCGTAGCACTAAACGGTTTACACACTCATTCAAGCTACCTTCATATGAAAATCATAATCCTCTTTACTCCTAAAACCAACATAATTCCCTTGTCTCACAACAGAACCGAACCAAAACTCTTCTCAAACACAACACATACTTCTTCTTTTCTCACTTTTCCTTTCTTTTCACCTCAAATCCAATGGCCTCTTCAAGTTCAAAAAGGAGGCCGGGAAAGGAACCTATGGTAGCCGAACCTCCATCATTTGATGCAACCAAATTTACATCCCAATTCCATGAAGGGAGATATCATAGGTTCATGAAGACAAGGAATGTCATCTATGAGAAAAGCCTTGAGTTGAGGGAAGGAGAATACCCCATCATGAGGCAAATTACTAGAGAAAGAAGGTGGGAACTCTTGTGTGCTCCTCTTGTTGACATCAGTGCAGTCATGATCAGGGAGTTCTATGCAAATGCTGTAAAAGAAAACAAAGATAGTCCCCCCTACACAAGTTATGTCAGAGGAGTTGAAGTGAGTTTTAGCCCAGCTGCCATCACAAGGGCCCTCAAGTTGAGAACCATAACTTATGCAGAGCCCAGTTATGAAACCAGATTGCAGATGGAAAACAATCCTGATGAGATTTTGCAAGGGTTATGTGTGGAGAATACAGATTGGGAAAGAGATTCAAAGGGAGTACCAAGTCACTTGAGAAGGATAAATCTTACTCCTGTGGCCAAGGGATGGTATGAAATAGTGAGAAGATCTATCCTTCCTACTGGAAACGCCTCTTGGGTCACAATCAAACAGGCACTCTTGACGTACTGCATCTTACATGGAGGTGAAATCAACCTCGCACAACTCATAGCTGACAGTATTCAAGATATGGCCAACAGTACAAGTAAATCAAGTAGCCTTGGACATCCAAGTACCATCCTCAGACTATGTGAGAAAGCTAAAGTAATCTTTGAAGATGAGGATACAGAAAAAGTGAAAAAGGGAAAAGGAATCACCAAGAAGAGTATGGAGGGAATGAATGAAGAAGAAGATCAAGAAGGGGTGGTAGCTCCTAGACAAAGGAGATCACAAAGAGAGGAAGGACGAAATCAAGCTCATGATGCCATAGACATGAGCCAGTTACAAAGATCAATTGAAGAACTATCTCAGCAACTCATGCAGGCTCAACAAGGTCAAAATCAGGGGGCCAAGAGAAATATCTAGAGCCCCATCCAGAATTTATGGAGCAATTTTTGAAAGAAAAAGAGGAACGAGAAGCTTGGCAGCATCAAATGGAGGAGAAACAAGAGAGATGGCAACAACAAATGATGACTCAGCAGCAAGAATTTCAAGCACAGATTCTTAAAGGACAAAAAGAGCAATACAAAGAATTCAAAGAATCATATGATAAGCTGTATTTTAGTCAAGCTAAAGCAGGGGAATATAGTCACAACCTGTATCAATGGAAGAATGTTCATCACACCATGGGAGAAGTTAGATATGCACAAAGAATGGAGAATGATGAAAACATGCAAGCAAGGTTGGAGTATTTGACCCACAATTTGCCAACACTCAATCCTGAGATCAAGCCATTTGAGCAATGCCCTGAATTTTTAGCCAAGCAACAGGCAAGATCTCATCAATATACCGAGGCAACCTTTAAAAGATTGGAAGACGTTGGGCTCTCAGGACTCTTAGATTCCGTTTGGGGTAGAAGATGTCCTGGTGAAGAGATCCGAGATTATTCCAAGACAGGGAAGAGAAAGAAGAAAAAGGGAGAATCAAGCAGCAGCCACGACCATTAGAAGGTGGCAAAGTTCTTTCATATTTCCTCTTTCATGTCTCTAATAAGGAGATGCATGTCTGAAACATGATATGCCTCCATCATCTATTTCTTTTTACTTCATGCAATTTTTTGTTCTTTGTTTTCATTTTAGTTATTTAATAAATAGCTAGAAAAATGCTAAATCTGCATAATGCTTGTTATCCATCACTTAGCTTGAAATTTGTTTTGTTTCCCACATGCTTAAATAAAAGAGATTTGTTTGAATTGAAAAGTGAAATATCCAATGTTGCATAAGTAAGAATGGAAGTTAGTGGTTGTATATGTGTTTGATTAAATGCATAACTCATGAAATAATTGTTACATAATATCATTCTCATTCAAGTGTGAGTTAGCTTGCTGTTGTAAAGACTCTTATCAATAAAGAAAAAGCCCTTGGTAACGAAAACAGAAAGAAAAGGAAGAAGAAAAAGCCAAAATGGCAAGAAAAACAAAGAATAAAGGTTGGACACCAATAGCTTGGACCCTAGGACATATGCCTGTGGTGTTCTTGTACTAAGATATGCTTGGATGAGTAAATTCTAAGGGGTATTTGAAAACCCGGTCACTTAGATCAACTGATTTGGGATGGCCAATTGAAAATCCACAATAAAGAACAACTTAGATACAGAACATTTAGTTATCCAAAGAGATGCTGGGCATCAATGATCCTAGGAAGAATTAGTGAGCCATGTGTCTGTGGTGGAAAGATGTTGAGCAAAAGAAAAGAAAATAAAGCCAAAGGCTACTACTGCAACATTTGACACCAAACCTCCAAAAGAATAATAAGCTTGTTAAGCATTATAAGCCAAGAAAAGTTAGCAAGGGAGTAATTAAAAAGTGAGTCTTCTAATAGCAAGTTTAGCAAGCCTTTGAGGAAAGATGTATATTATGTAACAGCAAACAATAATTGAGTTATCATTGTCTGCATAAAGATCCCATAAATTAAGTTCTGCTATATGCCTAATAAGTATATGTGTTCTTTTCTTAATTCATTTCAATTGCTCTTAAATTTGATGCTTGCTTGGGGACAAGCAAGATTTAAGTTTGGTGTTGTGATGACAAGTCATCATATACCCATTTTTCAAGCTAATTTCACTTGTTTTATTAGTCTTTATACACTTTCTTACATCCTAAGTAAGTGATTTGGAGTGAAAATGCATAACTTCCTTAAATCAAGCAACCACCATGAAATTAATGTTAACTCATGAGGTTTAAGCTAATTTTAATTGAATTTTAATTGATTTATAAGCCTTATGAATTTAGTGATACTTGGAGTGGTTGTTTTGGTTTATTTTAGGTGAAGAAAAGAATAAAAGAGAAAAGCGCGGCCTAAGAAAGCGTGACCCAAGGAGAAGGAAGCGTGGTCAAAGGTAGGAAAAGTGTGCCGCATGCAATGGGGGAGGCAAGCATTGCCCTCCACAAGGGCACACTGCCCTCTAGGAGGGCAATATAAGGGAACAAGGCATAAAAGGCAACTCTGCCCTGCCCACTACAAGGGCAGAGCACAAATCTGTGCCTTGGAATCAAGAAGAAGAAAATGTTGCCCTGCCCTCCACAAGGGCAATATCGGGCTCACAAGGGGAGAAAATCAAAGGAAAATGTCTCCAAATGCTTGCCACAAGAGTTGAACACAGGACCATGAGGAAGCAAGGAACTAAGTTTCATTACCGTGCCAAGAAAGCCAAAGAAAATGAATAAGCGTGTGTAGCAGCCAGGATTTGAACTCGGGACATCAAAGTGAAAACACTGCCCTGCCCTCCGCGAGGGCAGGGCAGCATTTTGTGTGGCATGATTCTGGCGCACCAAGAAACGAGTCTGGCGCACCAAGGAATGAATCTGGCAGCACCAGCAGCGCACCACATCACCCATCTGGCGCACCAATTTTTCCTGCCCTGCCCTCCGTGAGGGCAGGGCAGCGTTCTGCGCACCAAGACCGCACCAAGCCGCACCATGCACGCACCAAGCATCAAATCCTGCCCTGCCCTTCGCAAGGGCAGGGCAGCCTCCTGGAAGCTATTAATTTTGGGCCAAAAATTGAATTAAAAATCCAATTCAATTCATTTCTTCACCAAATCAAAAGCCCATCCAAATCCCAAAATCCAAGAATAGAAAGTGTATAAATAGGAGCTAGTTTGATGTAATTAGAACCTTTTGCTTTACTTTTGAATTTTGCACTTTCTTTGAGCTTTGAATTTACTTTTGCACTTGGGAACTTCTCTTGGTGACTTCACTGAGATTTCAGAGAATTAGGGAGGAGAATTGATCTCTCTTCTTCCTTGTTCTTGCTTAGGTCTTTTTAATTTCCTTGTTTTGAGTTTTGGGTGTGAAGAATTGAGGAAATTCTGTCTCTATCTCCATTCAAAATCTCTTTAATTCCTTTCTGCACAATTGAGTTTAATTTCAATTTCCTTTACTGCTTCTTCTTCTATTTCTTGTCAATTGCTTTGTGAACTTGGATTTGGGAAGGCAATTGAGATCTAGACTTTGCTTTCTAGTCTCTTAAGTTCTGAGATCCCAATTTCCTTATTGGTTCTTCTGTGAACTCTGCTGCACTTTAATTTCAATTTCTGTTTGAATTTTAGTTTATTCTAATTCATCTTCTACTTTATTAATTGCTGCAATTTACTTTCTCTTGCTGGAATTCTGAATTCCCAATCCTTAATTCCCCTTTTATATTCAAGCAATTTACATTTCTTGCACTTTAAGTTTCTGCAATTTACATTTCTTGCACTTTAAGTTTCAGTCATTTACTTTCTTGTTCTTTAAGATTCAGCAAGTTTATTTTCCTGTTCTTTAATTTACTGCAAATTCCCCCTCTCCCTTTACATTCCAAGCAATTTATCTTCTGTTAAATACAACCCACTCAACCAAAACTTGATTCGCTTGACTAAATCAACCACTAAACTAAAATTGCTCAATCCTTCAATCCCTGTGGGATCGACCTCACTCATGTGAGTTATTATTACTTGATGCGACCCGGTACACTTGCCGGTGAGTTTTGTGTTGGATCGCTTTCCACACATCAGCACGCGTTCATAAGTGAGAATAGTGATGAGTGTCACAGATCATCACATTCATCAGGTTGAAGTGCGAATGAATATCTTAGAATAAGAATAAGCGTAAATTGAATAGAAAACAGTAGTACTTTGCATTAATACTTGAGGAACAGCAAAGCTCCACACCTTAATCTATGGTGTGTAGAAACTCCACCGTTAAAGATACATAAGTGAAAATAAGGTAGGCATGGCCGTGAGGCCAGCCCCCAATGTCTAAGGACTAACAATAATCAAAGATGTTCCAAAAGCTCATCCAAATATTTTCCAATTCTAAAATACAATAGTAAAAAGTCCTATTTATACTAGACTAGCTACTAGGATTTACAGAAATAAGACTAAGTGCAGAAATCCACTTCTGGGGCCCACTTTGGTGTGTGCTTAGGCTGAGCTTGAGCTTTACACGTGCAGAGGCTTCTCTTGGGGTTAAACACCAAGTTGTAATGTGTTTTTGGCATTTAACTCTGGTTTGTGACGTGTTTTTGGCCTTTTACTCTAGAATGCAGCATGGAACTGGAGTTGAATGCCAGTTTGCATCGTCTAAGCTCGAATAAAGCATAGACTATTATATATTTCTGGAAAGCCCTGAATGTCTACTTTCCAACGCAATTGAGAGCGCACCATTTGGAGTTCTATAGCTCCATAAAATCCATTTCGAGTGTAGGGAGGTCAGAATCCAACAGCATCTGTAGTCCTTTTTCAGCCTCCTATCAGATTTTTGCTCAGGTCCCTCAATTTCAGCCAGAAAATACCTGAAATCATAGAAAAATACACAAACTCATAGTAAAGTCCAGAAATGTAAATTTTTCATAAAAGCTAATTAAAACATCCCTAAAAGTAGCTAGATCCTACTAAAAACTACCTAAAAACAATGCCAAAAAGCGTATAAATTATCCGCTCATCACCTGACTCCCCAGCCTTCCAGAACTCCTTTCTAACTCAAATTCTCTTCTATTTATATACTTTCCTCTTTCAGTTCTTCAAGTCTTTGGATTGGGCTTTTGGCCTTGTTGAAGCAAGCTAGAATGGCTCTTAGTGATGTTAAAGAGGAACGTTTGGCAACTAACGTTCATGATCTGCATGGGTGCTCAATTGTACTAGTGCTAGTGTCAATATTGGTGATCAATGTTTGTAAGAAAACGTTGAGTCAAATGTTGCTTTGAAAATAATTGAGCGTTGCCGCCAACATTTAACTCAACGTTGGTGCACCAATGTTTTCCTAGTGACGCGTGCGCGTCGCTCACGCGTACGTGTCAAAACAGCGTTTTGCGCGTGTGCATCGCTCTCACGTTTGCGAGACTGCCTAAAATATGCTTCCACACGTACACATCGCAGCAATTTTTCCAACTCAAAAATCTGGGCTCTCATCGAGGACGTTGGAGGCAACGTTTGAGGCAACGTTTGCACAACGTTCTCTTGGTCATGCGTACGCATTGCTGATAAACCACTATTTTATGGTTTATCTTGTACTAATTTGAGTGATTTTTATCAAGCCTTTGCACACTTATTCATACTATTTGCATGGTTTCACAATTCCTGCCCAGAATTTATTCTATGATTGAAAACTTGCTTCCTAGAGTCTTTAATTTGTGTATTTTGATCATCTCTTATTACCATTCGATGCCTGTGATATGTGTGTTAAGTATTTTCAGGTTTTATAGGGCAGGAATGACTTAGAAGATGGAAAGGAAGCATGTAAAAGTGGAAGGAATACAATAAACTGCTAAAGCTATCCAACCTGACCTCCTAGTACTAAATTGACCATAACTTGATCTATAGAGGTCCAAATGACACGGTTTCAGTTGCGTTGAAAAGATAACGTTCAAGGCTTCGTAACGATATATAATTTGCTATAGCTGCCTCAAAGCCAGGTGATGCGAACGCGTGGATCACGCGGACGCGTGACCTAGCAAAAACCAAATCCACGCTAACGCGTGGACGACGCTTCCGCGTGACTTTGCAGCGACCTGTACGAACCAGAAACCGCTGAGGGCAATTTTTGGGCTGTTTTTGACACAGTTTTTGGCCCACAAAATACAGATTAGAGGCTATAAAGTGGGAGAATCCATCCATTCATTCAGCAACAAGAATTCAACATTCATAATTCATAATTTTAGGTTTAGATGTAGTTTTTCTAGAGAGAGAGGCTCTCTCCTCTCTCTTAGGTTTTAGGATTTAGGATTTCTTTTAGGATTAGGATTTCTACTTCTCAATTTCCAGGTTCAATGTTCATTTTATTTATTTTCCCAATTTAATTTATGAACTTTTCCATGTTAGATTTGATTTCTTTTGTTAATACAATTTGAGGTATTTTTAGATATATGATTTTTATTTAGCTTTCTATATTCTTGGCTTTGGTTGAGTAATTAGAGACTCTTGAGTTTTCAACTCTTTTGTTGATTAATAATTGGGAGTTGCTAATTGACTTGAATTCCACTAACTCTAGTCTTTCTTTGGGAATTGACTAGGACTTGAGGATTTATATTGATTTATCCACTTGACTTACCTTCATAGTTTGAGGTTAAAAAAGTGGGAGCAACTAGCAATTCTCATCACAATTGATAAGAATAATTAGGATAGGACTTCTAATTTTCATACCTTGCCAAGAGTTTTCTTAGCTATTGATTTATTTTTCTTGCAATTTAAATTACTTGTTCCTTATTTCAAAAATCCAAAATATACAATTGCATAACCAATAATAAATCACACTTCCCTGCAATTCCTTGAGAGACAATCCGAGGTTTAAATACTTCGGTTATAAATTTTATTGGGTTTGCTTAAGTGACAAACAAAACTTTTGTATGAAAGGATTATCTGTTGGTTTAGATACTATACTTACAACGCGAACTTATTTTGTGAATTTCTTTACCGGCAAAAGTCCGTTCATCAAAACTGGCGCCGTTGCCAGGGAATTGCAAACGTGTGCCTTATTATTGGTTATTGTAAATATTTTATTTTGCTTGTTTATTTGTTTTTATTTTTGTTTTTAATTTTTATTAGCTACTATGAGTTCTCACCCCTATCGCTTTGAGTTTGGTTCTAATGTTGTTGAAAGGAATGGAAGCTATAACAGGAACATGCATCAAGGTCAAAACAATCAGAGATGGACGGAGCCACAAGGATCTGATCAACCCTTTCAGCAACAACACCTTCCAAGATACCATGTACAACGACCATTCTACAATGCATGCCAAGACAATAGTTATGGTGGAACTCTTCGTGACAACCAACCTCCACCAAATTACTATGGTCAATAGCCATTCCAGGGAGCGTACCAAGATGATGAATATGGTGGACCCCCTTATAATTACCAGCAAGCCCCACCATATGCTTATGAATCACCTCCCCAACACACCTTTGAACCACCATACTCACAAGCCCCCTACTACCAAACACCCTCATATGATCATAACCCTTATCCACCATATTAACCACCCTATGAGCCATATGAGCCATACATAGATCCACCCCAATTCCAACCAAATTACTCCCAAGAACCACCACCTCCATATACACCACATCCATATCCATCAATCTAAGAGCTTTATGGTCCTACTTATGATATCCAAGCAGAACAAGAGTCAAGGGATCGTCTCAAGGAAACGGTGGATCAATTTCAAGCAACCCTTCGTCAATTGGACCGAGCGGTAAGCCGAATAGCACCCGAAGCTCACATGGCTAAAGAATCTCAATTTGAGAACAATGAACTGAAGTGTGTGGTGCAACAAGTGAAAAAGATGGAGAGTGATGAACGACCACATCCATATCATGAGGAACCACCCTCTTATCATGAACCCTTCCTCCCAAGTAATGAACCTTCATATCCACCCCAATCTCCAATGGATGACATCCTTCGTGGTCTTCTTCAAGGGCAAGCGAAGATGAAAAAAGATGTATGGTGCACGAAATTGCAATCACACTTTTGCAATTCCGCACAACTAACCAGCAAGTGCACTGGGTCATCCAAGTAATACCTTACGTGAGTAAGGGTCGATCCCACGGAGATTGTTGGCTTGAAGCAAGCTATGGTTGTCTTGTAACTCTTAGTCAGGATATCAATAATTATCAGGATTGATTGTAAAAAGTGAAAGAACATGAAATAAGTACTTGTTTTGCAGTAATGGAGAACAGGTTGAGGTTTTGGAGATGCTCTATCTTTTGAATCTCTGCTTTGCTACTGTCTTCTTCTTCATGCACGCAAGGCTCCTTCCATGGCAAGCTGTATGTAGGGTTTCACCGTTGTCAATGGCTACCTCCTATCCTCTCAGTGAAAATGTTCAACGCGCTCTGTCACAGCACGGCTAATTATCTGTCGGTTCTCAATCGGGTTGGAATAGAATCCAGTGATTCTTTTGCGTCTGTCACTAACGCCCAGCCCTCAGGAGTTTGAAGCTCGTCACAATCATTCAATCCTTGAATCCTACTCAGAATACCACAGACAAGGTTTAGACCTTCCGGATTCTCTTGAATGCCGCAATCAATTCTAGCTTATACCACGAAGATTCTGATTAAAGAATCCAAGAGATATTCACTCAATCTAAAGTAGAACGGAGGTGGTTGTCAGGCACACGTTCATAAGCAAGAATGATGATGAGTGTCACGGATCATCACATTCATCAAGTTGAAGAACAAGTGATATCTTAGAATAGAAGCAAGCGTGATTGAATGAAAAACAGTAGTAATTGCATTAATCCATCAAGATACAGCAGAGCTCCTCACCCCCAACCATGGGGTTTAGAGACTCATGCTGTAGAAGATACAATGAGAAACGTGTAAAGTGTCATCAGGTAGAGATACAATGTCAAAAGATCCTATTAATAGTGAACTAGTAACCTAGGGTATACAGAAATGAGTAAATGACGTAAAAATCCACTTCCAGGGTCCACTTGGTGTGTGCTTGGGCTGAGCATTGAAGCTTTTATGTGTAGAGACTTTTTCTGGAGTTAAACGCCAGCTTTTATGCCAGTTTGGGCGTTTAACTCCAATTCTTATGCCAGTTCCGGCGTTGAACGCCGGGAATTCTGAAGCTGATTTGCAACGCCAATTTGAGCCATCAAATCTCGAGCAAAGTATGGACTATTATACATTTCTGGAAAGCCCAGGATGTCTACTTTCCAAAGCCGTTGAGAGCGCGCCAATTGGGCTTCTGTAGCTCCAGAAAATCCATTTCAAGTGCAGGGAGGTCAGAATCCAATAGCATATGCAGTCCTTTTTAGCCTCTGAATCAGATTTTTGCTCAGGTCCCTCAATTTCAGCCAGAAAATACCTGAAATCATAGAAAAACACACAAACTCATAGTAAAGTCCAGAAAAGTGAATTTTAACTAAAAACTAATAAAACTATAATAAAAACTAACTAAAATATACTAAAAACATACTAAAAACAATGCCAAAAAGCGTATAAATTATCCGCTCATCACAACACCAAACTTAAATTGTTGCTTGTCCCCAAGCAACTGAAAATCAAAATAGAATAAAAAGAAGAGAATATACTATAGACTCCAAAATATCAAAGAAACTTAGCTCCAATTAGGTGAGCGGGACTAGTAGCTTTTTTGCTTCTGAACAGTTTTGGCATCTCACTTTATCCTTTTAGAATGATTGGCATCTATAGGAACTCAGAACTCAGAACTCAGATAGTGTTATTGATTCTCCTAGTTAAATATGATGATTCTTGAACATAGCTACTTTGTGAGTCTTGGCTGTGGCCCAAAGCACTTTGTCTTCCAGTATTACCACCGGATACATTCATGCCACGGAAACATATTTGGGTGAACCTTTTCAGATTGTGACTCAGCTTTGCTAGAGTCCCCAATTAGAGGTGTCCAGGGTTCTTAAGCACACTCTTTTTGCCTTGGATCACAACTTTATTATTTTTTCTTTTCTCATTTTTTTTCATTTTTTTGTTTTTTTTTCTTTTTCACTGCTTTTTCTTACTTCAAGAATCAATTTGATGATTTTTCAGATCCTCAATAACATTTCTCCTTTTCCATTATTCTTTCAAGAGCCAACAATTTTAACATTCTTAAAACAACAAATTCAAAAGACATATGCACTGTTCAAGCATTCATTCAGAAAACAAAAAGTATTGTCACCACATCAAACTAATTCAATTAGTTTCAAAGATGGCTTCGAAATCCTGTACTTCTTGTTCTTTTGTGATTAAAGCATTTTTCATTTAAGAGAGGTGATGGATTCATAGGACATTCATAGCTTTAAGACATGAACCTTAAATTTTATTAATCATGAATTAAGAATAAGACTCAAAAATAGATATAAGATAAGACTAATAGTAATAGAAAACAAAAATTCAAATAGGCTCCTAATGATAGAGCTTATCACAGAGTTAGGACTCAACAACCTTGATTTTGAGAAGTGGATGCTCCCTCAACTTGAGGGGAGAACTTTTGGCGTTTCAACTCTTAAAGTTCACGCCCCTGCTTCTCTTGTTCCTTCAGCAATTTACAGAGCATACAGTTTTGATTCTGCTGTTCTTCCTTAAGTTGTTCCATAGTTTCTTGCAACTTGGTGATAGATGCTTCTAGGCTGGCCCAGTAGTCAATTTCAGGAAATTCAGGGAGGAACTCTTGCGCCCTCTTTTTGATAGAGTTGTCTTGCATTTGTCCTTCCATTGACTTCTTGGTGATTGGATGTTCAATTGGTATGAATTCATCTACTCCCATCTTCACCCCAGCCTCTTTACAGAGCAAGGAGATCAAGCTTGGGTAAGCCAGTTTGGCTTCAGTGGAATTCTTATTTGCAATTGTGTAGATCTCACAAGCAATCAGATGATGAACCTCCACTTCTCTTCCAAGCATAATGCAATGAATCATCACTGCTCTCTTGATAGTGACCTCAGAACGGTTACTAGTGGGCAATATGGAATGCCCAATAAAGTCTAGCCAGCCTCTTGCAATTGGTTTGAGGTCTCCCCTCTTGAGTTGGTTTGGGACACCTTTTGAATTGGTTATCCACTTAGTTCCAGGGAGGCAAATGTCCTCTAGAACTTGATCCAACCCCTTATCTGCTCTCACCATTCTCCTATTAAAGGATTCAGGATCATCTTGCAGTTGAGGCAATTTGAAGACCTCTCTTATTTTGTCCAGATGGAAGTAGATAACTTTCCCTCTGACCATGGTTCTGTAAGTATGGAAAGCAGTTCCAGTCATTCTTTGCTTATCTGTCAGCCACAGATTTGAGTAGAATTCCTGAACCATATTTCTTCCAACCTTTATCTCAGGATTGGTTAGAACTTCCCATCCTCTGTTTCGAATTTGCTCTTGGATCCCCGGATATTCATCTTCTTTCAGATCGAATTTGACTTCTGGGGTCACTGACCTCAGACCCATTATTTTGTGATAATGGTCTTCATGTTCTTTGGTTAAGAACTTCTCTTGATTCCAAAGACTCTTTGGATTATTCTCTTTCTTACCTCTTAAATTGGTTTGTTTTCCCTTAGGAGCCATGATCTTGATGAATCTTGGCTTAGTGATCACGGAAAAAGCACACCAAACTTAGAGGTTTGCTTATCCTCAAGCAAAAGAAAGGAAAGAGGGGAGAGATGAGGAGAGAAAATTCGAATGGTGGGGAGAAAGGGGTGGCCGAACGTGTATTTATAAGGGAGGGGGAGAGATTTCGAAAATTTTGAAGGAGATTTGAGAAGATATGGAAAGAATTTGAGAAAAATTTGAGTTTTTGAAGAAGATTTGGGAAGGATTTGAGAGAGATTTGAAGAATGATTTTAATTTTTGGAAAATTTGAAGGTGAATGATGAAAGTTTGAAATGTGTTTATGTAGAAAATTATGGATCAAAACAGGAAAGTTTGAAAAAAATTTTGATTAGAAAGCGAAATCTCCGTCCCCCACCTTTCTGGCGTTAAACGCCCAGAATGGTGTCCATTCTGGCATTTAACACCCAAATGCTGGCCATTGTGGGCGTTTAACGCCCAGCCAGGTACCCTGGCTGGCGTTAAACGCCTAGCCAGATACCCTGGCTGGCGTTAAACGCCAGAATCCCCTTCATCACTGGGCGTTTTGCTAAACGCCCAGGATGCTGCACACCTGGCGTTAAACGCCCAGAATGGTGCCCATTCTGGCGTTTAACGCCCAAAGTACCCCTTACTGACGTTTTTTCGCCAGCAAGCTCTTTTTCTCTGCTTTTTGCACTGAATCCTTCTGTAACTCTGTGAATTCCTTCAATTTTGATAATTGCCCTTTGAGAATATGTATCAAACTTTGATTAAACAAAACAGATAACCTGCTAAGGACTGGGTTGCCTCCCAGCAAGCGCTTCTTTATTGTCTTTAGCTGGACCTTCACTGAGAATCATTCAAGCCTTAGTTTTGAGCATTCCTGCTCAAAATTGCCTTTAAGATAATGCTTGATCCTCTGTCCATTAACAATGAACTTTTTGTCAGAATCAGTATCCTGAAGCTCAACATATCCATATGGTGACACTCCTGTAATCACATACGGACCCCTCCACCGGGATTTAAGTTTTCCTGGGAACAGTCTGAGCCTAGAGTTGAAGAGCAAAACTTTTTGTCCAGGCTCAAAGACTCTGGATGACAACTTCCTGTCATGCCACTTCTTTGCCTTTTCCTTATAAATTTTTGCATTTTCAAAGGCATTGAGTCTGAATTCCTCTAGCTCATTTAGCTGGAGCAATCTTTTTTCACCAGCTAACTTAGCATCCATGTTAAGGAATCTGGTTGCCCAGTAGGCTTTATGTTCCAGTTCCACGGGCAGATGACAGGCCTTGCCATACACAAGTTGGTATGGAGAGGTTCCTATTTGAGTCTTGAATGCTGTTCTGTATGCCCACAGAGCATCATCCATGCTCTTTGCCCAATCCTTTCTACGGACAATTACAGTCCGTTCTAGGATTCTTTTTAGCTCTTTGTTAGAGACTTCAGCTTGCCCATTTGTCTGTGGATGATACGGGGTTGCCACTTTGTGACTAATTCCATATCGGATCATAGCAGAGTAGAGCTGTTTATTGCAGAAATGAGTACCCCCATCACTGATTAGGACTCTGGGAACACCAAATCTGCTGAAGATATGTTTCTGGAGGAATTTCAGCACGGTCTTAGTATCATTAGTGGGTGTAGCAATAGCTTCTACCCACTTAGATACATAGTCCACTGCCACTAGAATGTAAGTGTTTGAGTATGATGGTGGGAACGGACCCATGAAGTCAATCCCCCATACATCAAACAATTCAATCTCTAAGATCCCTTGTTGAGGCATGGCGTATCCGTGAGGCAAGTTACCAGCTCTTTGGCAGCTATCACAGTTACGCACAAACTCTCGGGCATCTCTATAGAGAGTAGGCCAGTAGAAGCCACATTGGAGGACTTTAGTGGCTGTTCGCTCACTTCCAAAATGTCTCCCATACTGTGATCCATGGCAGTGCCATAGGATCCTTTGTGCTTCCTCTCTGGGTACACATCTGTGGATCATTCCGTCTGCACATCTCTTAAAGAGATATGGCTCATCCCATAGGTAGTACTTGGCATCTGAAATTAATTTCTTTCTTTGCACCCTGCTGTACTCCTGGGGTATGAACCTCCTAGCTTTGTAATTTGCAATATCTGCAAACCATGGAGCTTCCTGAATGGCAAAGAGTTGCTCATCTGGGAAAGTCTCAGAGATCTTAGTAGAAGGGAGGGACGCCCCAGCTACTGGTTCTATTCGGGACAAATGATCAGCTACTTGGTTCTCTGTCCCTTTTCTGTCTCTTATTTCTATATCAAACTCTTGCAGAAGCAACACCCATCTTATGAGCCTGGGTTTTGAATCCTGCTTTGTGAGTAAGTACTTAAGAGCAGCATGGTTAGTGTACACAATCACTTTTGATCCCACTAGATAGGATCTAAACTTGTCAATGGCATAGACCACTACAAATAACTTTTTTTCTGTGGTTGTGTAATTCTTCTGTGCATCATTTAGAACACGGCTGGCATAATAAATGACGTGCAGAAGCTTGTTATGCCTCTGTCCCAACACTGCACCAATGGCATGGTCACTGGCATCACACATTAGTTCGAATGGCAATGTCCAGTCTGGTGCAGAGATGACTGGTGCTGTGACCAGCTTGGCTTTCAGGGTCTCAAATGCCTGCAGACACTGTGTGTCAAACACAAATGGTGTGTCGGCAGCTAGCAGGTTGCTCAGAGGTTTAGCAATTTTCAAAAAATCCTGTATAAACCTTCTGTAGAATCCTGCATGTCCCAGAAAACTTCTGATTGCTTTAACATTGGCAGGTGGTGGTAATTTTTCAATTACCTCTACCTTTGCCTTATCCACCTCTATTCCCTTACTTGAAATTTTGTGCCCAAGGACAATTCCTTCAGTCACCATAAAGTGACATTTCTCCCAGTTTAAAACCAGGTTAGTCTCTTGGCACCTTTTCAGGACAAGTGCTAGGTGGTTAAGACAGGAGCTGAATGAGTCTCCATATACTGAGAAGTCATCCATGAAGACTTCCAGGAATTTCTCCACCATATCAGAGAAGATGGATAGCATGCATCTCTGAAAGGTTGCAGGAGCATTACATAGACCAAAAGGCATCCTCCTGTAGGCAAACACACCAGAAGGGCAAGTGAATGCTATTTTCTCTTGGTCTTGAGGATCTACTGCAATTTGGTTGTAACCTGAATAGCCATCCAAAAAGCAGTAATAATCATGACCAGCTAGTCTTTCTAGCATTTGGTCTATGAATGGTAAAGGAAAATGATCCTTTCTGGTGGCTGTATTGAGCCTTCTGTAGTCAATACACATACGCCACCCTGTGACTGTTCTTGTAGGAACCAGTTCATTTTTTTCATTATGAACTACTGTCATGCCTCCCTTCTTGGGGACAACTTGGACAGGGCTCACCCAGGGGTTATCAGAAATAGGATAAATAATCCCAGCCTCTAGTAATTTAGTGACCTCTTTCTGCACCACCTCCTTCATGGCTGGATTTAGCCGCCTTTGTGGTTGGATCACTGGTTTGGCATTATCCTCCAATAGGATCTTGTGCATGCATCTTGCTGGGCTAATGCCCTTAAGATCACTTATGGACCACCCAAGAGCTGTCTTGTGTGTCCTTAGCACTTGAATCAGTGCTTCCTCTTCCTGTGGATTTAAAGCAGAGCTTATGATTACAGGAAAGGTATCACCTTCTCCCAGAAATTCATATTTCAGGGATGGTGGTAATGGTTTGAGCTCGGGTTTGGGAGGTTTCTCCTCTTCCTGAGGGATTTTCAGAGGTTCTATTATTCTCTCTGATTCCTCCAAATCAGGCTGAACATCTTTAAAGATGTCCTCTAGCTCTGATTCGAGACTCTCAGTCATATTGATCTCTTCCACCAAAGAGTCAATAATGTCAGCGCCCATGCAGTCATTTGATGTGTCTGGATGCTGCATAGCTTTTACAGCATTCAACTTGAACTCATCCTCATTGACTCTCAGGGTTACTTCCCCTTTTTGTACATCAATGAGAGTTCGTCCAGTTGCTAGGAAAGGTCTTCCTAGAATGAGAGTTTCACTCTTGTGCTCCTCCATTTCCAGCACTACAAAGTCAGTTGGAAAGGCGAATGGCCCAACCTTGACAATCATGTCCTCAATTATGCCTGATGGATATTTAATGGAGCCATTAGCAAGTTGGAGGCATATCCGGGTTGGTTTGACTTCTTCAGTCAACCCAAGCTTTCTGATAGTGGATGTAGGTATTAGATTGATACTTGCTCCAAGGTTACACAGAGCTGTCTTGGTGCAAGCACCTTCTAATGTGCATGGTATCATAAAGCTTCCTGGATCTTGAAGCTTTTCTGGTAAGCTTTTCAGAATGACTGCACTGCATTCTTCAGTGAGAAACACTTTTTCAGTTTCTCTCCAATCCTTCTTATGACTTAAGATCTCTTTCATGAACTTAGCATAAGAAGGTATTTGCTCAAGTGCCTCTGCAAATGGAATCTTTATTTCAAGAGTCCTTAAATAGTCTGCAAAGCGGGCAAATTGTTTATCCTGTTCTGCTTGGCGGAGTTTCTGAGGATAAGGCATTTTGGCTTTATATTCTTCAACCTTAGTTGCTGCAGGTTTATTTCCTACAGAGGTGGTTGGAGAAGCCTGCTTAAGGGGGTTGTTATCAGCACTTGCAAGTGTCTGACCCCTTTGTGGCATTTGAACGCCAGGATTGGGTGCCTTTTGGGCATTTAACGCCAGATTGTAACCCTTTTCTGGCGTTTGAACGCTAGAATTGGCTACCCATTGGGCATTTAACGCCACTTTCTTACCCTTTTCTGGCGTTTGAACGCCAGAATCATTCCTCTCTGGGCTCTTACTGTCCTCAGAGGGATTTTGGGTAGTTGGTGGGTCATCCTCTGTCAGTTGTTCCTTTCTTAGCTTTCTGCCTCTTTGAGTTGATACATTCAATGTCTTCTCACTCCTTAATTTAACAGCTTGGCATTCTTCTATTATCTGTTTAGATAGTTGCTGTCTTGTCTGATTTAATTGTGCTTCCATATTCTTGTTAGCAATTTTAGTTTCTTAGAGCATCTCTTTAAATTCTGCTAACTGTTTTGTCATCAGGTGTAATTGCTGATTAAGCTCAACCATCTGTTCTTGAGGATTAGGATCAGTGGCTACTGCCATAACTTCTTCTTTTGTAGAGAACTCATTGCTAGAGCACAAATATTGATTTCTAGCAACAGTATCTATAAGCTCTTGAGCCTCTTCAATCGTCTTCCTCATATGTATAGATCCACCAGATGAGTGGTCTAGAGACATCTGAGCTTTTTCTGTAAGCCCATAGTAAAAGATGTCTAACTGTACCCACTCTGAAAATATTTCAGAGGGGCATTTTCTTAGCATACCTCTATACCTCTCCCAGGCATTATAAAGGGATTCATTATCCTCTTGTTTAAAGCCTTGGATGTCCAGCCTTAGCTATGTCATCCTTTTTGGAGGGTAAAATTGATTTAGGAATTTGTCTGATAACTGTTTCCATGTCTTTATGCTTGCTGTAGGTTGGTTATTCAACCACCTCTTAGCTTGATCTTTTACAGCAAATGCAAACAGTAATAGTCTGTAGACATCCTGATCTACCTCTTTATCACGTACTATGTCAGCAATTTGTAAGAATTGTGCCAAAAACTCAGTAGGTTCTTCTTGTGGAAGACCGGAATACTGGCAATTTTGTTGCACCATGATAATGAGTTGAGGATTTAGCTCAAAGCTGCTTGCTTTAATGGGAGGTATACAGATGCTACTCCCAGATGCAGCTGTAATGGGGTTAGCATATGACCCCAGAGTCCTTCTGGACTGTTCAATTCCACTTAGGTCCATGATGGAGAAAGGGAATATGATATGAATTCACAAGTAAAGTAAATTTTTTTTTGATTGACCGAAAAAAATAAAATAAAACAAAAGGAAAATAAAATAAATTTTCTAAAACTAAAAGAAAATAAGATCAAAGCAAATTGAAAACTAAATCAATTAGTTAATTAAAAAGATTTTGGAATTAGCAATTGAAAACATATGATTGAAAATTATTTGAAAAAGATTTGATTTTTTTAAATGAGGAAAGAGAAAAACAACAAAATGACACCAAACTTAAAACTTTTAGAAAATCAGACACAAATTTTCGAAAACTTAAAGGAAAACACAAAGAAAACACCAAACTTAAAATATGAAACTAAACTCAAATAAAAGACTCTAAATCAACAAAAATAAAATAGTCCTAATCTAAGAAACAAGATGAACCGTCAGTTGTCCAAACTCGAACAATCCCCGGCAACGGCGCCAAAAACTTGGTGCACGAAATTGCAATCACACTTTTGCAATTCCGCACAACTAACCAGCAAGTGCACTGGTTCATCCAAGTAATACCTTACGTGAGTAAAGGTCGATCCCACGGAGATTGTTGGCTTGAAGCAAGCTATGGTTGTCTTGTAACTCTTAGTCAGGATATCAATAATTATCAGGATTGATTGTAAAAAGTGAAAGAACATGAAATAAGTACTTGTTTTGCAGTAATGGAGAACAGGTTGAGGTTTTGGAGATGCTCTATCTTCAGAAATCTCTGCTTTGCTACTGTCTTCTTCTTCATGCACGCAAGGCTCCTTCCATGGCAAGTTGTATGTAGGGTTTCACCGTTGTCAATGGCTACCTCCTATCCTCTCAGTGAAAATGTTCAACGCGCTCTGTCACAGCACGGCTAATCATCTGTTGGTTCTCAATCGGGTTGGAATAGAATCCAGTGATTCTTTTGCGTCTGTCGCTAACGCCCAGCCCTCAGAAGTTTGAAGCTCGTCACAGTCATTCAATCCTTGAATCCTACTCAGAATACCACAGACAAGGTTTAGACCTTCCGGATTCTCTTGAATGCCGCCATCAATTCTAGCTTATACCACAAAGATTCTGATTAAAGAATCCACGAGATATTCACTCAATCTAAAGTAGAACGGAGGTGGTTGTCAGGCACACGTTCATAAGTGAGAATGATGATGAGTGTCACGGATAATCACATTCATCAAGTTGAAGAACAAGTGATATCTTAGAATAGAAGCAAGCGTGATTGAATGAAAAACAGTAGTAATTGCATTAATCCATCAAGACACATCAGAGCTCCTCACCCCCAACCATGGGGTTTAGAGACTCATGTTGTAGAAGATACAATGAGAAACGTGTAAAGTGTCATCAGGTAGAGATACAATGTCAAAAGATCCTATTAATAGTGAACTAGTAACCTAGGGTATACAGAAATGAGTAAATGACGTAAAAATCTACTTTCGGGGTCCACTTGGTGTGTGCTTGGGCTGAGCATTGAAGCTTTTATGTGTAGAGACTTTTTCTGGAGTTAAACGCCAGCTTTTATGCCAGTTTGGGCGTTTAACTCCAATTCTTATGCCAGTTCCGGCGTTGAACGCCGGGAATTCTGAAGCTGATTTGCAATGCCAGTTTGGGCCATCAAATCTCGAGCAAAGTATGAACTATTATACATTGCTGGAAAGCTCAGGATGTCTACTTTCCAACGCCGTTGAGAGCGCGCCAATTGGGCTTCTGTAGCTCCAGAAAAGGCATTTCGAGTGCAGGGAGGTCAGAATCCAACAGCATCTGCAGTTCTTTTTAGCCTCTGAATCAGATTTTTGCTCAGGTCCCTCAATTTCAGCCAGAAAATACCTGAAATCACAGAAAAACACACAAACTTAAAGCCCAGAAAAGTGAATTTTAACTAAAAACTAATAAAACTATAATAAAAACTAACTAAAATATACTAAAAACAATGCCAAAAAGCGTATAAATTATCCGCTCATCAATGTACTAGAATTCGTGACTGCCTTAACCGAGGTAGTAAATCAATTAGCTTCCCAACATCTGAGCACTCAAAATACTCCCATGGCTACATGTGGAGAATCAATAGAAGAGCGTAGCATGAAGGAGATACCAGAAATTTCAGTGGACAATGAGGAACATGGCTTTGTATTGGAACAAGTGGAGGAAGCCATAATAGTTGAAGAGGAAGAAGTGGTTGAAAACTTAAGAGATGCTGAACCTCCATGGGAATTCAGAATTGTAGAGTATTCCTCCAAGAAGATTGAGATTGATGTCAAGGAGGCTAGTGCACACCCTCCATGGCATGTTTCATATGAAGACTTGGATGGGATAGATCAAGAAGCAAGCTCCCTTGGTGATGAGGATCATGAATCACGTCCTCCTAGCGATGAACCCACTGAATACGAAGATCCTTCTTCGATTGAATCCGAGAATAATGTGGGACTGGAAGTCCTTTAGGAAGGTTAGTCGGGAGTTGGAAATGCCTTGTCAAGGTCATTAGAGACATCTGCACCTAGGTTGTTGTCTACTCCTTCTCTTGAGTGGGTAAAACTTATCTCTGTTCATCTTCCTATCCCACTTGAGTACGGTATTCTTGAAACAGACGGCCAACTCAGGAAGCTTTGTGGCATAAAGCGTAAGAGGAGACTGTTTAGTGGTTGGAGTTGCAAATCAAGGCTCATCGAGGTTGATATTTCAAGAGCTAGATGTAAGGGCTCAACTGGTGATAATTTGGTTAGATCTAAAAGAAGAGTTTGGTACTCCGTAGAGAATTCAGACTGCTTGCCACCCGGTTGGGACAATGATGATCCACTTCAAGACAGGTGTAGATACAAGATTTGGGATTCGGGCATACATGAGGATCGACTTTGGGAGCACAAAGCTTGCGAAGAACTCCCTCAAGGCTTGGAAAATTTACTTGAGAATGATAGAGCTTCTTGGAAGTCCAAGCATTGGTGGAAGTTTGAAGACGAGTTCAAGCACAAGCCACCATGACAAGGAGCTCACCATATGTCCAACTTAAGGACTTTAACTAAAAGTGCTAGGTGGGAGACAACCCACCATGGTATAATCGTTCCTTTTATTCCTAGTTTTATTTTATTTTAATTTTATTAGTGTCATTCATACTGTTTGCATTAGCATCTGCATTCTACATAAAAAAATTGAACAGAAAGTTGCGTGGAAACTGTGCAGGAAGTGTGCCAATCGCACAAGCATCACCACGCGTACGCGTCCCTCACGCGTACGCATCATTTGAGATTTTGGCCCTTCACGCGTACGCATCAATGACGCACACGCGTGGCCCTAAAAAATCGACGTAAAAGGTGTATTGGCTGAAAGTTAGGCTGGCTTGGTGCTGGCACTATGCCCAAGGCACAAATTGCATCATGCGAACACGTCGTTGATGCGTGCGCATCACTTTCACAATAAGAACTACCACGCGTGCACGTGCCTGACGCGCATGCGTCATATGACTGATAAACGAAATTTAGTATGTCGATTTAGAATTCAATGATGAATATGATCGCGAGTATAGTCTAATCGACACTTAAACTTCGCACCAAACAATCCTACAATCTATAACCGAGGGTACTAGTCTCCCGAGTCGTCCTCCCTTGGAATTGCTAGAGTGTGCATCTTATTGATTAGGAAACCTTGTTATGATTCTTTGAAGGTTTTAGCAAAATAGAAAACAAACAATCAATCCTTAGAAGACTTGGCTTAAGGTTGGCATTAGAAATTCTATCCTTATAGTTCCTTCAATGATGACAACAATTAGGCCTTGCTTCATTTAGTTAACCCCTAGGCATAGAGGAAAGTCAAATGAGAGTAATCAACTTGAGTCACAAGTCCTAGTTTTACCTTATGAAAATCTAGCTTTAGTGTACTCCAAGTCAATTAGCAATCCCTAATTCCAAGCCAACAATTGACACAACTATTCAACTTCTTCTAATGGCCCAAACCCTATGCCAAGTAAGAAACTTTTACTCCATAACTAGTGTTGGCATATCATCAAACATTTGGTGAGCAAGAGCGAAAGTCATAGTAAAATTGAGAAGAAAGTAGAATTAAAAGTATTTCAACACAAGGAACTAACAACAATTAACAGAGAACAACAATGGAAATGAGATTCTAAAGGAATTGATTAAATCCAAAACTACAAAATTGAATCCAAGATCTATGAGAATTGAGCAATTACAAACACTACTTGAGATTGGAGAAGAAGATCTATGACATGAACAAAATGAATTGAGAATTGCAATGGATCTCACCAAAGAGTGAATGAAAATTCAAAAATTGGATGAAGATGAACCCTAATGAGAGCTTTGAATCTCTCTCTCCTTCTCCACAAGTGTAACTAACTATCTTCCAAAATATCTAGAATCTAGAAAAATGAGCTAAAAGTCCTTAACCCATGTTCCCTTGGTCTTCTTAAGCTTTTCCCGCCAGGGCACTTCCCCAAAATGGGATTCCCAACTGCCTCCACGCCCAAGTCACGTGGCTCTTAAAAAAATCACATTCGAACATCGGCGCGCACGCGCGAAGTACGCGTGCGTGCCCACGGGGCATCTCGTAATGTGCGCGGAGGCGTAAAGTATGCGTGCGCGCCCATGAAGATCATGGCCCAGCCGCTACGCAAGCCGGCTCGTGGCTTGGCTCTTGGCTTCGACTTCTAACTGCTCAATCCACGCGGACCCGTCAAGTGCGCGCACGCGCCCATGCTGAGATTTCCAAAGTTCAATTCTCATGCTCCCTTCCTTTGCACCCGTCCTCCTTCTCTCTTCCGGTCCATCCCTGCCCTATATTCTGAAACCACTTAACACACAGGTCACGGCATCGAATGGCACCAAGAGAAGATTAGAAATGTACCTAATTTAGTGCAAAATAAGCATGTTTTCATCCATGAGGCAAAATTAGGAAAGGAACACAAAGTCTTGTATTTTCATATAGAAATCGTGTGGAATTATTGATAAAACCCTTGAAATCAACACAAGATAAACCCTCAAAATGGGGTATATCAATGACATGTTGGCACACATCCCAAAACGAGCAGAGGATTGTGTGAGTGACACGTTGCCCTCGCGCTAGTAGCACAAACACGGTCACACGTACGCGTGACCGACGCCTACACGTCGCCTCCCTCAGTGCGCAACCCACGCGTACGTGTGGACCACGCGTACGCGTCGTGCGCGCAACACACCCAGAACCTTGCACAACCCTATTTTCTTATCTTATCTTTCTAAATCGTAATTTCTTTCTCTCTTCTTTCTTCACTATTTTCTTCTTCTTATCATATTTTCTTCACCTCCCATTTTCCATTACTCTCTTTCTCACCTTCTTCCCAAGGTTCTTTCTTTCTATTTTCTTTTTCTTCTTCTTTTTTATTTATTTCTTTTTGCATTATTCTAATTGGTGTTAGAAATCTAAATTAGGTGATTATTTTTCTATAATTGCTTTCTGGATTATTAAGGAATTGTTTGACAATTATTATTAATTATTTTTGGATTGCTTGCATGCTTTCGGTTTTAATTCTTTCCTTATCATATTAAACATGCATACTAAGTGTTTGTGAAAAAGTCTATATGGCATTTTGTATTTTAATTGTTCCATTCCTCTACTCTAATGCCTGTCTTTCACTACACCCTTACAATCCTTTTTATTAATTAAAAATAATTGTCAATACAAACGTGATTATCAGTTTGTTACGAGTGATAATACATTTTAGTTATTGATGCTTAATCTATGCTACTCATGCCTTTACCGACATGCCAATGAACATATTGCATCTAATTGCCATAATCTGCACTTGCTATATTACCATTGATGAACTAATTGCATGTAGTCGCGACCATGTATTTAGCTCATTACCTTTACCTTGGCAAGATTATCATTCGTACTGTCTCCTTCCTTGCTCTATCCCTTTGAACTCATACACCTTTCTTCTTTTTTCCCTTTTCAGGATGGCCACCAAGAAGGGTAAGGAGAAAGCTGCTTCCAACCCACCGACAAGGAGAGGAACAAAGAGAGCAACAGCTGAGGAACCACCACACCCATCCACTTGCACGTCTCTGCATGCACCGAGGACGGTGCAATCTTTAAGTGTGGGGAGGTCGATACCGACTTTCAGTGGTTAGCTACTTCCTTTTCAACACCAATTCTTACTCTTCTTTGTAGTTAGTTGTTGCATTTGCATCTTTGATTGCATGTTTGTTACATTGTGTGCATATTTTACCACTACTTGATTGAAGTAATATTTTCTTTTTCAAGAAACTTTTTATAGCATTTCACTAATTTGAATTAAATTTTTTGAAAAACTTGTTTGAAGAAATTTTATTTTGGAACATGGTTTAGAGCTCAAACACACAAAACTAGTGAGATTTTGAGCCTATTTGATTGGTTGCATTTTATCAACCAATATTTTATTTTTAGTGTGTGTTGTTCTCTCTAAAATTGTGATCTTTGTCTTGCTTAATTCTATAATTCCATTGTTTGATGTATGCATGAACTTATATGATTGAGGCCTTTGTTTCACTGAGCTTACATACCCATATGGCCTTACCTTTCATTATCCGTTGCAAACCAATTTGAGCTTATTTTACCCCATTTGTTCTTTATTTTAGCACATCATTAACTCTAAGTGAAAAACAATAATGTCCCTAATTTGAATCCTTGATAAGCTTAGACTAGTGAAAGTGCTCATGAATTAAGTGTGGGGAAAGTGGGTTTGGAAACACTTGGTTGGGGAATTGTGTATGTTAGACTTTGTGTGAAAATGTGAAAATTGTTAAGAACATGTTTATGCATTCAATACCTTAATCATATGCATTGAAAAAGGAAAAAAATAGATTAAAAAAAAGAAAAATAGAAAAGAAAAAGAGAAAAATAATAATAATAATAATAATAATAAATAAATAAATAAATAAATAAATAAAAAGGGGACCAAATACCCCAAAGTAAATGGTGATATCAACGCATATGAGTTGTACTTAAATTTAGAATGCATTAATATGTGAAAAACACAGTTAATGGGAAGTTAGATATTGCATTTTAATTACATGGATTGTCTTAAGTTAGGTGGAAAGTTTAGGTTAATTAAGGATTCAGATTTTAGCCCACTTGACCAAATACAATCCTACCTTGACCTTGACCCCATTACAACCCTTAAAAGACCTCTTGATTTGTCTATTGGTGCATTAAATTTTTTATTATTGTTAGATAAAGAGCAAGCCTTAGAAAGCAAGAATTAGTAGAGAATTGAGATAATTGAACCTCAAACACCTGAGCGACTAGAGTTATACACTTCCAGTGAGGGTTCGATGCTCGATTCTTTGTTCCCGGCTTTCATGAGCTACTTTCTTCTTGCAAGTTATTTGTACTTCATTTTATGATTTGAATTAGTGAAATCCAGTTCAAGTCTGTTCTTGGAAAATTTATTTACCTTAACCAAGTAGGTAAAAGCATTTCACATTTAGTTGCATTCATATAGATAGGATTGCATTTCATATACCATTCCTCTTCACTCTCTTATAGCTTCTCTTGAGCTTAGCATGAGGACATGCTAACGTCTAAGTGTGAGGAGATTGATAAATCACTATTTTATGGTTTATCTTGTGCTAATTTGAGTGGTTTTTATCAAGCCTTTGCACACTTATTCATACTATTTGCATGGTTTCACAATTCCTTCCCACAATTTGTTCTATGATTGAAAACTTGCTTCCTAGAGTCTTTAATTTGTGTATTTTGATCATCTCTTATTACCATTCGATGCCGTGATATGTGTGTTAAGGATTTTCAGGTTTCATAGGGCAGGAATGACTTAGAAGATGGAAAGGAAGCATGCAAAAGTGGAAGGAATACAAGAAACTGCTAAAGCTGTCCAGCCTGACCTCCTGGTACTAAATTGACCATAACTTAAGCTATAGAGGTTCAAATGACACGGTTTTAGTTGCGTTGGAAAGCTAACGTTCAAGGCTTCGTAACAATATATAATTTGCCATAGCTGCCTCGAAGCCAGGTGATGCGAACGCGTGGATCACGGGGACGCGTGACCTAGCAAAAACCAAATCCAAGCTAACGCGTGGACGACGCTTCCGCGTGACTTTGCAGCGACCTGTACGAACCAGAAACTGCTGGGGGCGATTTTTGGGCTGTTTTTGACCCAGTTTTTGGCCCATAAAATACAGATTAGAGGCTATAAAGTGGGAGAATCTATCCATTCATTCAGCAACAAGAATTCAACATTCATAATTCATAATTTTAGGTTTAGATGTAGTTTTTCTAGAGAGAGAGGCTCTCTCCTCTCTCTTAGGTTTTAGGATTTAGGATTTCTTTTAGGATTAGGATTTCTACTTCTCAATTTCCAGGTTCAATGTTCATTTTATTTATTTTCCCAATTTAATTTATGAACTTTTCCATGTTAGATTTGATTTCTTTTGTTAATACAATTTGAGGTATTTTCAGATATATGATTTTTATTTAGCTTTCTATATTCTTGGCTTTGGTTGAGTAATTAGAGACTCTTGAGTTTTCAACTCTTTTGTTGATTAATAATTGGGAGTTGCTAATTGACTTGAATTCCACTAGCTCTAGTCTTTCTTTGGGAATTGACTAGGACTTGAGGATTCATATTGATTTATCCACTTGACTTACCTTCATAGTTAGAGGTTAAAAAAGTGGGAGCAACGAGCAATTCTCATCACAATTGATAAGGATAATTAGGATAGGACTTCTAATTTTCATACCTTGCCAAGAGTTTTCTTAGCTATTGATTTATTTTTCTTGCCATTTAAATTACTTGTTCCTTATTTCAAAAACCCAAAAATATACAATTGCATAACCAATAATAAATCATACTTCCCTGTAATTCCTTAAGAGACGACCCGAGGTTTAAATACTTCGGTTATAAATTTTATTGGGTTTGCTTAAGTGACAAACAAAACTTTTGTACGAAAGGATTCTCTGTTGGTTTAGAAACTATACTTTCAATGTGATTATATTTGTGAATTTCTTTACCGATAGAAAATCCTCTCGTCAGTCGCCCATGCGTATGCGTCACCCACGCGAACGCATCAAACTGGACTTTTGCCATTTTGTGCGGGCGCGTCATCCAAGCTTACACGTGGATTTAAAATTTTTCCACTTTCATGCGTACGCGTCATCGACACGTACGCGTCACACTAAAATTTTTCAGCTCCAAAAATGAAAGTTATCGCAGACGTTGGAGGTAGCATTCGTTCACCAACGTTCCCTCCAACGTTGGCACCCAATTTGCAGGAACGTTGCCAGCAACGTTGGTGAGCCAACTTTGGCCCCCAGCGTTGCACTTTAAACCTTTTCCTTCAACATTTTAGGCAACGTTGGAGGGCCAACTTTGTCCACCAACGTTAATTCCTCTGCTCCTTTCCATGGCCCTTTTGTTGCTTGTTTTCTTGCCATTTCTTAGCTTCTTTTCCACCTATTATCAATCAAACACTTGCATCAAAGTTTGCTATAATCACAAGATGTTTGCATCATTTATAACATCAAGTAAAATTTGCATAAAATCTTATGAAAAAGCACATAAACAACCATGTTTAATTAAATCAAGGAATGCATGAAATTCCAGCCCAATTACTTACATTATTGTTCAAGAAAGTGCATGAAACCTAATGAAAATAAATGAAAAATACTTGTAAAACTAGCCTAAAATGACTTGTCATTAATGTGGTATCATTGCTTTTGTTTTTTGAATGTATGAATAAACAATGCATATTTGAAGTTGAAATTTATAAATGTTGGATCTTGAAAGAATGATGATGATAGTGAAATATTATTGGTAATCTGAAAAATCCAAAAATTGATTCTTGAAGCAAGAAAAAGCAGCAAAAAGAAAAAGAAAAAAAAAGCATGTTGCAAAAGAAAAGAAAAATTGCATATGCATGCGAAAAAGAAAGAAAAAATGGCGAAAAAAAATAAAAAGCAGAAAAAACCAATAACCCTTTAAGCCAAAAGGCAAGGGTAAAAAGGCCCAAAGCTTTGAGCATCAGTGGTTAGGAGGGCCCAAAGGAATAAAATCTTGGCCTAAGCGGCTGGTGCCCGAAATTGCAATCACACTTTTTGCAATCCGCACAACTAACCAGCAATTGATCCCACGAAGATTATTGGTTTGAAGCAAGCTATGTTTATTTTATTATTCTTAGTCAGGATGTCAATCAAAATTATCAATGGGAGTTATTAGATAAAAAAATAAAATAAAAGAGGATAAAACCGTTACTTGTTTTGCAGTAATGGGGAATATGTTGGGGTTTTGGAGATGCTTTGTCCTCCAAATTTCTGCAATGTAATATTCAACTCAATTGTTTGTAAAGCCCGACTACGACAAGCTGTATGTAGGGTGTCACCATTGTCAGTGGCTACTTCCCATCCTCTCAGTGAAAACGTTCCAGATGCTCTGTCACAGCACGGCTAATCAGCTGTCGGTTCTCGATCATGTTGGAATAGGATCCATTGATCCTTTTGCGTTTGTCATCACGCCCAGCAATCGCGAGTTTGAAGCTCGTCACAGCCATTCAATCCTTGGATCCTACTTGGAATACCACAGACAAGGTTTAGACCTTCCGGATCCTCAAGAGTGGCCGCCATCAATTCTAGCTTATACCACGAAGATTCTGATTAAGGAATCTAAGAGACGCTCATTCAGTCTGATGTAGAATGGAGGTGTTTGTCAGGCACACGTTCATGAGTTGAGGAAGGTGATGAGTGTCACGGATCATCACCTCCTTCACAATTAAGCGCGAATGAACATCTTAGATAGGAACACACACACGTTTGAGTGAAATAGAAACAATTGCATTAATTCATCGAGATACTGCAGAGCTCCTCACCCCCAACAATGGAGTTTAGAGACTCATGCCGTCAAAAAGTATGTAATTCAGATCTGAAAATGTCATCAGGTACAAGATAAGTCTCTAAAAGTTGTTTAAATAGTAAACTAGTAACCTAGGTTTATAGAGTATGAGTAAACTAAGATAATTGGTGCAGAACTCCACTTCTGGGACCCACTTGGTGTGTGCTGGGGCTGAGACTAAAGCTATCCACGTGCTGAGGCTTTACTTGGAGTTAAACTCCAAGTTATAACGTGTTTTGGGCGTTCAACTCCAGACAGCAGCATGTACTTGGCGTTCAATGCCAAGTTACGTCGTCTATCTTCGCACAAAGTATGGACAATTATATATTGCTGGAAAGCCCTGGATATCTACTTTCCAACGCCGTTGAGAGCGCGCCAATTGGGCTCCTGTAGCTCCAAAAAATCCATTCCGAGTGCAGGGAGGTCAGGATCCAACAGTATCAGCAGTCCTTTTTCAGCCTAACTCAGATTTTTGCTCAGCTCCCTCAATTTCAGCCAGAAATTACCTGAAATCACAGAAAAACACACAAACTCATAGTAAAGTCCAGAAATATGATTTTTGCCTAAAAACTAATAATATTCTACTAAAAACTAATTAAAACATACTAAAATCTACATGAAATTACCCCCAAAAAGCATATAAAATATCCGCTCATCACAACACCAAACTTAAACTGTTGCTTGTCCTCAAGCAACTAGATAAATAAAATAGGTTTTAACAGAAATTAATAAGTAATAATATTTTAGAGTTTTTTAAGTGGAGCTCAAATTCTTATTAGATGAGCGGGGCTTGTAGCTTTTTGTTTCTGAACAGTTTTGGCATCTCCCTTTATCCTTTGAAATTCATAATGATTGGCATCCATAGAAACTCAGAATTCAGATAGTATTATTGATTCTCCTAGTGTAGTATGTTGATTCTTGAACACAGTTACTTTATGAGTCTTGGCCGTGGCCCTAAGCACTTTGTTTTCCAGTATTACCACCAGATACAT
Organism: Arachis hypogaea; assembly: GCF_003086295.3. Taxonomy (NCBI): domain Eukaryota; kingdom Viridiplantae; phylum Streptophyta; class Magnoliopsida; order Fabales; family Fabaceae; genus Arachis; species Arachis hypogaea. Next base: position 71,046,536 of record NC_092044.1, read on the forward strand.
AAATGCCACAGACACATGACTGGGTGAACCTTTTCAGATTGTGACTTAGCTTTGCTAAAGTCCCCAGTTAGAGGTGTCCAGAGATCTTAAGCACACTCTTTTTGCCTTGGATCACGACTTTAACCACTCAGTCTCAAGTTTTTAACTTGGACCTGCATGCCACAAGCACATGGTTAAGGACAGCTTGATTTAGCCGCTTAGGCCTGGAACTATTTCCTTAGGCCCTCCTACCCACTGATGCTCAAAGCCTTGGATCCTTTTCACCCTTGCCTTTTGGTTTTAAGGGCTGCTGGCTTTTATTCCTTTTCTTGATCCAATGATTTCTTGTAAAAAAAAATTTTTTCACTGCTTTTTCTTGCTTCAAGAATCAATTTCATGATTTTTCAGATCATCAATAATATTTTTTGTGTTCCTCATTCTTTCAGGAGCCAATATTCATAAAATTCAAGATAAAAATTATGCACTGTTCAAGTATTCATTCAGAGAACAACAAGTATTACCACCACATGTAATTAATTATAATTTTTATTATTAAGAACTCGAAAAATATAAATCACTTCTTTATTCTAAAAATCTACTACTTTATTCATGTCTGATGATGATGAGAAAAATAAATTATAACTTAATTGGAAATAAAACCAGAATAAATATGCTAATTACTACTACTATATACTATATATCTTCTAAGGTAAATTTCTATAATAGCACTATCACAGAGTTAAAGCTAAAATTAGAACTCAACAACCTGGGTTTTGAGAAGTAGATGTTCCTCTAGTCTGTGGGGTGCTTTTCAAGGATTAATTTCTGGCGCTTCAGCTCCCTTAGATCACGCCCTTGCTCTTCCTGTTCCTTAAGCAGTTTGCAAAGCATGCTACTTTGATTGTTCTGTTCTTCCTTTATTTGGTTCATAGCTTCTTGCAATTTGGAAATAGATGCTTCAATATGTTCACAATATTCGAATTGAGGAAGTTCTGGGAGGACTTCCTGTGCTCTCCTTTTGATTGGATCGTCCTGCAGCTGTTGTTTGTCCATTGATATTCTAGTGATTGGCCTTTCAAATGAGATATACTCTGTTATTCCCATCTTCACTCCAGCATCTCTGCAGAGCATAGAAATTATGCTTGGATAGGCTAATCTGGCATCCTTGGAATTCCTGTTTGCTATTTTGTATAGTTCACACGAGATCAGTTGATGGACTTCTACTTCTTTTCCCAACATGATGCAGTGAATCATCACTGCTCTTTTAATGGTAACTTCAGAACGGTTGCTGGTGGGCAATATGGAACGCCCAATGAAATCCAGCCAGCCTCTGGCTACTGGTTTGAGATCTTCTCTTTTGAGTTAATTTGGGATGCCAGTCGTGCTGGTGGTCCACCTGGCTTCGGGGATGCATATATCCTCTAGAATCTTATCCAGACCTTTATTTACCCTCATCATTCTCATATTTAAGGAGTCTGGGTCATCTTTCAGTTGAGGGAGCTTAAAGATCTCCCTGATTTTCTCAGGATGGGTATGAACAATCTTTCCTCTGACTAAGGTCCGATGGTCATAGAGAGCAGCTCCAATTATTCTTTGCCTGTCTTTCTGCCATAGATTAGCATAGAACTCCTGAACCATGTTCCTTCCCACTTTCGTTTCAGGATTGGCTAGGATTTCCCAGTTCCTGTTTCGAATTTGCTCTTGGATCTCCGGATATTCATCTTCCTTCAGGTCAAATTTGACTTCCGGGATCACTGATCTGTGACTCATTATTTTGTAGTAGTGGTCGGAATGTTCTTTAGTTAAGAACTTCCCTTGATTCCAAAGTGGCTTTGGAATATTCTCTTTCTTGCCTCTTGGGTTGGGTTGTTTTCCTTTAGGGGCCATGATCAAAGTGAGAATGTTTTTGTGATCACGGATAAGCACACCAAACTTAGAGGTTTGCTTGTCCTCAAGCAAAAGAAAGGAGAGAAGAGGAATAGGAGGAGAGCAAGTGTGGAATGGTGGATGAGGAGAGGGGCGCCGAAAGTGGATATAAAGGGAGGGGGTGGGTATTCGAAAATAAGAAAAAGATATAAGATAAAAGATATGATTTATAAAAGATAAACATGATAAGAAAAGGATATAATTTAAAAAAGATATGAATGATTTTTAAAAATAAATTTGAAATATATAATTTGAAAAAGATTTTAAAAGATAATGAAGTTTGAAAAGAAATTGGAAAAAGAGTTGGATTGGATTGAAAAAAAGTTTATGTTTATGTATGAAGCCATATTAAAAAAAGGGTTTTAGAAATTAGGATTTTTAGAAAACTAATTTGATTTGAGGGATGACAATTTGAAACATGTGTATGCAAGAAATCATGAATTGAAACATAAAAAATTAGAAAATTTGTAAAGAAAAACGAATTTAACCTCTTCCCCACCATCCTGGCGTTAAACGCCCAAACGCTGCATGTTTTGGGCGTTTAACGCCCAATTGATGCTTCTCCTGGGCGTTCAACGCCCAGCTGCTGCTTCTTTCTGGCGTTGAACGCCAGGAAGTCCTTTGTCACTGGGCATTTTTCTAAACGCCCAGGATGCTGTGGTTCTGGCGTTAAACGCCCAGAAGGTGCTTCTTTCTGGCGTTCAACGCCCAGAAGATGCTCCTTTCTGGTGTTTAATGCCCAGATGGCTAGCCTTACTGGCGTTGAACGCCCAGTGGGTGCTTCTTTTGGGCGTTCAACACCCAAAACGTTTCTTACTGGCTTTTTGATGCCAGGAAGCTTTCCAAATTTCCCTGTAACTCTGTGAATTCAATCAATTGCTATTTCACCTTTTAAAGATACTCTGGCATATACCTGTAAAACTTAATCAATTAGAAAAAAATAAAATTTGTGAATGGCTGGGTTGCCTCCCAGCAAGCGCTTCTTTAATGTCATTAGCTGGACTATTACTGAGCTTTTAATCAAGTCTCAGTTTTGAGCATTCTTGCTCAAAATTGCCTTCAAGATAATGTTTAACTCTCTGTCCATTAACAATGAACTTTTTGTTAGATTCATTATCATGAAGCTCTACGTATCCATATGGTGATACACTTGTAATTACATATGGACCTCTCCACCGGGATTTTAATTTCCCAGGGAATAATTTGAGCCTAGAATTAAATAGCAGAACTTTTTGCCCTAGCTCAAAGAATCTGGATGACAATTTCTTATCATGCCATCTTTTCACTTTCTCTTTGTATATTTTTGCATTCTCGAAAGCATTGAGTCTAAATTCCTCTAGCTTATTTAGCTGGAGTAAACGTTTTTCTCCAGCTAACTTGGCATCAAGGTTCAAGAATCTGGTTGCCCAGTAGGCCTTGTGTTTCAGTTCCACTGGCAAGTGACATGCCTTTCCATACACAAGCTGGTATAGAGAGGTCCCTATAGGGGTCTTGAATGCTGTTCTGTATGCCCACAGAGCATCATCCAAGCTCCTTGCCCAATCCCTTCTATGGTTAATTACAGTCCGTTCCAGGATTCTTTTGAGTTCTCTATTTGAGACTTCAGCTTGCCCATTAGTCTGTGGATGGTATGGAGTGGCTACCCTGTGGCTAACTCCATAACGAACCAAAGCAGAGTAAAGCTGTTTATTGCAGAAATGACTGCCCCTATCACTGATTAATACTCTAGGGGTACCAAATCTGCTGAAGATGTATTTCTGGAGGAATTTTAACACTGTTTTAGTGTCATTAGTGGGTGTTGCAATAGCCTCCACCCATTTGGATACATAATCCACAGCCACCAGAATATAAGTGTTTGAGTATGATGGTGGGAAAGGTCCCATCAAGTCAATACCCCATACATCAAACAACTCAATCTCCAAGATCTCTTGCTGAGGCATGGCATAACTGTGAGGCAGATTGCCAGATCTTTGGCAACTGTCACAATTAAGTACAAACGCTCGGAAATCTTTATAGAGAGTAGGCCAGTAGAAGCCACATTGGAGGACTCTTGTGGCTGTTCGCTCACTTCCAAAATGTCCTCCATACTGTGATCCATGGCAGTGCCATAGAATTTTCTGTGCTTCTTCCTTAGGCACACATCTACGGATTACTCCGTCTGCACATCTCTTGAAGAGATATGGTTCATCCCAAAGATAGTACTTTGCATCTGTGATCAATTTCTTTGATTGCAGCCTACTGTACTCTTTGGGTATGAATCTCACTGCCTTGTAGTTTGCAATGTCTGCAAACCATGGCACTTCCTGGATGGCAAAGAGTTGCTCATCCGGAAAAGTTTCAGAGATCTCAGTGAGAGGGAGGGACGCCCCTTCTACTGGTTCTATTCGGGACAGGTGATCTGCTACTTGATTCTCTGTCCCTTTTCTGTCTCTTATTTCTATATCAAACTCTTGCAGAAGCAACACCCATCTGATTAGTCTGGGTTTTGAATCCTGCTTTGTGAGTAGATATTTAAGAGCAGCATGATCAGTGTACACAATCACTTTTGATCCTACTAAATAGGATCTGAATTTGTCAATGGCGTAAACCACTGCAAGTAGCTCTTTTTCTGTGGTTGTGTAATTCTTCTGTGCGTCATTTAGAACATGGCTGGCATAGTAAATGACGTGCAGAAGCTTGTCATGCCTTTGTCCCAACACTGCACCAATGGCATGGTCACTGGCATCACACATCAATTCAAATGGTAATGTCCAGTCTGGTGCAGAGATGATTGGTGCTGTAACCAATTTAGCTTTCAGAGTCTCAAATGCCTGCAGACACTCTTTATCAAAGATAAATGGCGTGTCAGCAGCTAGCAGGTTGCTCAGAGGTTTGGCGATTTTTGAAAAATCCTTTATAAACCTCCTATAGAATCCTGCATGCCCCAGAAAGCTTCTGATTGCCTTAACATTGGCAGGTGGTGGTAATTTTTCAATTACCTCTACCTTAGCTTGATCCACCTCTATCCCCTTGTTCGAGATTTTGTGCCCAAGGACAATTCCTTCAGTCACCATAAAGTGACATTTTTCCCAGTTTAAAACCAGGTTAGTCTCTTGGCATCTCTTTAGAACAAGTGCTAGATGGTCAAGACAGGAGCTGAATGAGTCTCCAAATACTGAAAAGTCATCCATGAAGACTTCCAGAAATTTTTCCACCATATCAGAGAAAATTGAGAGCATGCACCTCTGAAAGGTTGCAGGTGCATTGCACAGACCAAATGGCATCCTTCTGTATGCAAATACTCCAGATGGACATGTGAATGCCATTTTCTCTTGATCTTTTGGATCTACTGCAATTTGATTATAACCTGAATATCCATCCAGGAAGTAGTAGTATTCATGACCTGCTAGTCTTTCTAGCATCTGGTCTATGAATGGTAAAGGAAAATGATCCTTTCTGGTGGCTGTATTGAGCCTTCTATAATCAATACACATACGCCACCCTGTAATTGTTCTTGTAGGAACCAGTTCATTTTTTTCATTATGAACCACTGTCATGCCACCTTTCTTAGGGACAACTTGGATAGGGCTCACCCAGGGGCTGTCAGAAATAGGATAAATAATCCCAGCCTCTAGTAATTTAGTGACCTCTTTCTGCACCACTTCTTTCATGGCTGGATTTAGCCGCCTTTGTGGTTGAACCACTGGCTTGGCGTCATCCTCCAGTAAGATCTTGTGCATGCATCTGGCTGGGCTAATGCCCTTGAGATCATTGATGGACCATCCAAGAGCTGTCTTGTGTGTCCTTAGCACTTGAATTAGTGCTTCCTCCTCCTGTGGCTCTAAGGTAGAGCTTATGATTACAGGGAAGGTATCACCTTCTCCCAGAAATGCATATTTCAGGGATGGTGGTAATGGCTTGAGTTTGGGTTTTGGAGGTTTCTCCTCTTCTTGAGGGATTTTAAGAGGTTTTATTATTTTCTCTGATTCCTCCAAATCAAGCTGAACATCTTTAAAGATGTCCTCTAGCTCTGATTCGAGACTCTCAGCCATATTGACCTCTCTTACCAGAGAGTCAATAATATCAACACTCATGCAGTCATTTGGGGTGTCTGGATGTTGCATGGCTTTGACAACATTCAACTTAAACTCCTCCTCATTGACTCTCAAGGTTACTTCCCCTTTTTGGACATCAATGAGGGTTCGGCCAGTTGCTAGGAAAGGTCTTCCTAGAATGAGAGTTGCACTCTTGTGCTCCTCCATTTCCAGCACCACAAAGTCAGTAGGAAAGGCAAATGGCTCAACCTTGACAATCATGTCTTCAATCACGCCTGATGGGTATTTAATGGAGCCATCAGCAAGTTGAAGACATATCCTGGTTGGTTTGATTTCTTCGGTCAAACCAAGCTTTCTGATAGTAGATGCAGGTATTAGGTTGATACTTGCCCCAAGATCACATAAAGCTTGCTTGGTACAAGTACCCTCTAATGTGCATGGTATCATAAAGCTCCCGGGATCTTTAAGCTTCTCAGGTAAGCTTTTCAGAATGACTGCACTGCATTCTTCAGTGAGGTAAACTTTTTCAGTCTCCCTCCAATCCTTCTTATGACTTAAGATCTCTTTCATGAACTTAGCATAAGAGGGTATTTGCTCAAGTGCTTCTGCAAACGGAATCTTTATTTCAAGAGTCCTGAGATAGTCTGCAAAGCGGGCAAATTGCTTATCCTGTTCCGCTTGGCGGAGTTTTTGAGGATAAGGAATTTTGGCTTTGTATTCCTCAACCTTAGTTGCTGCAGGTTTATTGCCTGTAGAAGTGGGTTGGGAAGCCTTTTTAGAAGGGTTGTTATCAGTACTTGTATGTGACTGATTTTCCACTGGCGTTTGAATGCCAGGGGTGGAAGCTGGAGTGGCATTAAACGCCAACTCCTTATTTGTTACTAGCGTCTGAACGCCAGAACTATGCTCCCTTTGGGCGTTCAACGCCGGATTCATGCTTGTTTCTGGCATTGAATGCCAGGAATGAGCATGGTCTGGGCGTTCAGCGCCAGTATTGTTCCTCTCTGGGCTCTGATTGTCCTCAAAGGGATTGTGATTGGCCATTTGTTCATTTCTTGGCTTTCTGCTACTTTGAAGTGAGGTATTTAATGTTTTCCCACTTCTTAATTGAACTGCTTGGCATTCTTCTGCTATTTGTTTTGACAGTTGCTTTTTTGTTTGCTTTAACTGTACTTCCATATTCCTGTTAGCCATTCTTGTTTCCTGTAGTATTTCTTTGAATTCGGCTAGCTGCTGGGTTAGAAAGTCTAATTACTGATTGAATTCATTAGCCTGATCTACAGGACTGAGTTCAGCAGTTACTGTTTTAGCTTCTTCTTTCATGGAAGATTCACTGCTTAGGTACAGATGATGATTTCTGGCAACTGTATCAATAAGCTCTTTGGTGCACGAAATTGCAATCACACTTTTGCAATTCCGCACAACTAACCAGCAAGTGCACTGGGTCGTCCAAGTAATACCTTACGTGAGTAAGGGTCGATCCCACGGAGATTTTCGGCTTGAAGCAAGCTATGGTTATCTTGTAAATCTTAGTCAGGATATCAGAAATTATCAGGATTGATTGTGAAAAGCAAAAGAACATGAAATAAGTACTTGTTTTGCAGTAATGGAGAACAGGTTGAGGTTTTGGAGATGCTCCATCTTCTGAATCTCTGCTTTCCTACTGTCTTCTTCTTCAAGCACGCAAGACTCCTTCCATGGCAAGCTGTATGCAAGGGTTTCACCGTTGTCAGTGGCTACCTCCCATCCTCTCAGTGGAAATGTTCAACGCACCCTGTCACGGCACGGCTATCCATCTGTCGGTTCTCAATTAGGCCGGAATAGAATCCAGTGATTCTTTTGCGTCTGTCACTAACGCCCCGCCTTCAGGAGTTTGAAGCTCGTCACAGTCATTCAATCATTGAATCCTATTCAAAATACCACAGACAAGGTTTAGACCTTCCGGATTCTCTTGAATGCCGCCATCAGTTCTAGCTTATACCACGAAGATTCTGATTAAAGAATCCAAGAGATATCTACTTAATCTAAGGTAGAACGGAGGTGGTTGTCAGGCACACGTTCATAGTTAAGAATGATGATGATTGTCACAGATCATCACATTCATCCGGTTTAAGAACAAGTAATATCTTGGAATGGAAGCAAGCATGATTGAATGAAAAACAGTAGTAATTGCATTAATCCATCAAGACACAGCAGAGCTCCTCACCCCCAACCATGGGGTTTAGAGACTCATGCCGTGGAAAGTACACAAAGAAATGTGTAAAGTGTCATCAGGTACAGATACAATGTCAAAAGATCCTATTAATAGTGAACTAGTAGCCTAGGGTATACAGAAATGAGTAAATGATGTAAAAATCCACTTCTGGGTCCACTTAGTGTGTGCTTGGGATGAGCAATGAAGCATTTTCGTGTAGAGACCTTTTCTGGAGTTAAACGCCAGCTTTTATGCCAGTTTGGGCGTTTAACTCCAAGTTTTATGCCAGTTCCAGCGTTAAACGCTGGAAATTCTGAGGCTGATTTGCCACGCCGGTTTGGGCCATCAAATCTTGGGCAAAGTATGGACTATCATATATTGCTGGAAAGCCCGGGATGTCTACTTTCCAACGCCGTTAAGAGCATGCCAATTGGGCTTCTGTAGCTCCAGAAAATCCACTTCGAGTGCAGGAAGGTCAGAATCCAATAGCATCTGCAGTCCTTTTCAGTCTTTGAATCAGATTTTTGCTCAGGACCCTCAATTTCAGCCAGAAAATACCTGAAATCACAGAAAAACACACAAACTCATAGTAAAGTCCAGAAAAGTGAATTTTAACTAAAAACTAATAAAAATATACTAAAAACTAACTAGATCATACCAAAAACATACTAAAAACAATGCCAAAAAGCGTATAAATTATCCACTCATCACAACACCAAACTTAAATTGTTGCTTGTCCCCAAGCAACTGAAAATCAAAATAGGATAAAAAGAAGAGAATATACTATGGACTCCAAAATATCAAGGAAACTTAGCTCCAATTAGATGAGTGGGACTAGTAGCTTTTTGCCTCCGAACAGTTTTGGCATCTCACTCTATCCTTTGAAGTTCAGAATGATTAGCATCTATAGGAACTCAGAACTCAGATAGTGTTATTGATTCTCCTAGTTAAGTATAATGATTCTTGAACATAGCTAGTGTATGAGTCTTGGCTGTGACCCAAAGCACTCTGTTTTCCAGTATTACCACCGGATACATACATGCCACAGACACATAATTGGGTGAACCTTTTCAGATTGTGACCCAGCTTTGCTAGAGTCCCCAGTTAGAGGTGTCCAGGGTTCTTAAGCACACTCTTTTTGCCTTGGATCACAACTTTATTTCTTTCTTTTTCTTTCTTCTCTCCTTTTTTTTCGAAAATTTTTTTTTTGTATCCACTGCTTTTTCTTTCTTCAAGAATCAATTAAATGATTTTTCAGATCCTCAATAACAGTTCTCTTTTTCCTCATCCTTTCAAGAGCCAACAATTTTTAACATTCTCAAAACAACAAATTCAAGAGACATATGCACTGTTCAGGCATTCATTCAGAAAACAAAAAGTATTGTCACCACATCAAACTAATTCAACTAGTTTCAAGGATAAATTTCGAAATCCTGTACTTCTTGTTCTTTTGTGATTAAAGCATTTTTCATTTAAGAGAGGTGATGGATTCATAGGATATTCATAGCTTTAGGACATGAATTTTAAATTTTATTAATTATGAAATAAGAACAAGACTCAAAAATAAATATAAGATTAGACTAGAAAATAAAAATAGAAAACAAAAATTTTTAAATAGGCTCCTAATGATAGAGGTTTTCACAGAGTTAGGACTCAACAACCTTGATTTTGAGAAGTGGATGCTCCCTCAACTTGAGATGAGAGCTTTTGGCGTTTCAACTCTTGGAGTTCACGCCCCTGCTTCTCTTGTTCCTTCAGCAATTTGCAGAGCATGCAGTTCTGATTCTGCTGTTCTTCCTTCAGTTGCTCCATAGTTTCTTGTAACTTGATGATAGATGCTTCTAGGCTGGTCCAGTAGTCAATTTTAGGAAATTCAGGGAGGAACTCCTGTGCCCTCCTTTTGATAGAGTTGTCTTGCATTTGTCCTTCCATTGACTTCTTGGTGATTGGATGTTCAATGGGTATGAATTCATCTACTCCCATCTTCACCCCAGCCTCTTTACAAAGCAAGGAGATCAAGCTTGGGTAAGCCAATTTGGCTTCAGTGGAATTTTTATTTGCAATTGTGTAGATCTCACAAGCAATCACATGATGAACCTCCACTTCTTTTCCAAGCATAATGCAATGAATCATCACTGCTCTCTTGATAGTGACCTCAGAACGGTTGCTAGTGGGCAATATGGAACGCCCAATAAAGTCTAGCCAACCTCTTGCAATTGGTTTGAGGTCTCCCCTCTTGAGTTGGTTTGGGACACCCTTAGAATTGGTTATCCACTTAGTTCCAGGGAGGCATATGTCCTCTAGAACTTGATCCAACCCTTTATCTGCTCTCACCATTCTCCTATTAAAGGATTCAGGATCATCTTGCAGTTGAGGCAATTTGAAGATTTCTCTTATTTTGTCCAGATGGAAGTACATAACTTTCCCCCTGACCATGGTTCTGTAGGTATGGTAAGCAGTTCCAGTCATTCTCTGCTTATCTGTTAGCCACAGATTTGAGTAGAATTCCTGAACCATATTCCTTCCAACCTTTATCTCAGGATTGGTTAGAACTTCCCATCCTCTGTTTTGAATTTGCTCTTGGATCCCCGGATATTCATCTTCTTTCAGATCAAATTTAACTTCTGGGATCACTGACCTAAGACCCATTATTTTGTGATAATGGTCTTCATGTTCTTTGGTTAAGAACTTCTCTTGATTCCAAAGATTCTTTGGATTATTCTCTTTCTTTCCTCTTAAATTGGTTTGTTTTCCCTTAGGAGCCATGATCTTGATGAATCTTGGCTTAGTGATCACTAAAAAGCACACCAAACTTAGAAGTTTGCTTGTCCTCAAGCAAAAGAAAGGAAAGAAGAGAGAGAAGAGAAGAGAAAATTCGAATGGTGTGGGGGAATTAGGGGGCCAAACGTGTATTTATAAAGTGGGGAGGAAAGATTTCGAAAAAAACAAAAATTTGAAGGAAGATTTGAGAAGATATGGAAAGAATTTAAGAGAAAGGTGAGTTTTTGAACAAGATTTGGGATTGATTTGAGAGATTTGAAGAATGATTTTAGATTTTTGAAAATTTGAAAGTGAATGATGAAAGGTTGAGATGCATTTATGTAGAAAAGTATGGGTAAGAAAAGGAAAGTTTGAAAAAATATGATTTGAAAACAAAATCTTGGTCCCCCCACCTTTTTGGCGTTAAACGCCCAGAATGGCACCCATTCTGGTGTTTAACGCCCAGCCAGGTGCCCTGGCTGGCGTTAAATGCCAGAATTCCTTTATCACTGGGCGTTTTTCTAAAACGCCCAGGATGCTGCACACCTGGCGTTAAACGCCCAGAATGGTGCCCATTCTGGTGTTTAACGCCCAAAATGGTACCTTTACTGGCGTTAAACGCCCAGAATGGTGCCCATTCTGGCGTTTAACGCCCAAAATGCCCCTTACTGGTGTTTTTTCGCCAGTAAGCTCTTTTTCTCTGCTTTTTGAGCTGAATCCTTCTGTAACTCTGTGAATTCCTTCATTTTTGATACTTGCCTTTGTAAAAACAAAACATATAACCTGCTAATGACTGGGTTGCCTCCCAGCAAGCGCTTCTTTACTGTCTTTAGCTGGACTTTTACTGAGAATCACTCAAGTCTCAGTTTTGAGCATTCCTGCTCAAAATTGCCTTCAAGATAATGCTTGATTCTCTGTCCATTAACAATGAACCTTTTGTCAGAATTAGTATCCTGAAGCTCAACATATCCATATGGTGACACTCCTGTAATCACATACGGACCCCTCCACCGGGATTTAAGTTTTCCTGGAAACAATCGGAGCCTAGAGTTGAAGAGCATAACTTTTTGTCCTGGCTCAAAGACTCTGGTTGACAACTTCTTGTCATGCCACTTCTTTGCCTTTTCCTTATAAATTTTTGCATTTTCAAAGGCATTGAGTCTGAACTCCTCTAGTTCATTTAGCTGGAGCAATCTTTTTTCACCAGCTAGCTGAGCATCCATGTTTAGGAATCTGGTTGCCCAGTAGGCTTTATGTTCCAGTTCCACGGGCAGATGACAGGCCTTCCCATACACCAGTTGGTATGGAGAGGTTCCTATAGGAGTCTTGAATGCTGTTCTGTATGCCCACAAAGCATCATCCAAGCTCTTTGCCCAATCCTTTCTTCAGGCTATCACAGTCCGTTCCAGGATTCTTTTTAGCTCTCTGTTAGAGACTTCAGCTTGCCCATTTGTTTGTGGATGATACGGAGTTGCCACTTTGTGGCTAATTCCATATCTAACCATAGCAGAGTATAGCTGTCTGTTGTAGAAATGAGTGCCCCCGTCACTGATTAGTACTCTGGGAACACCAAACCTGCTGAAGATGTGTTTCTGGAGGAATTTCAGCACGGTCTTGGTATCATTAGTGGGTGTAGCAATTGCTTCTACACACTTAGATACATAGTCCACTGCCACCAGAATGTAAGTGTTTGAGTATGATGGTGGGAATGGCCCCATGAAGTCAATGCCCCATACATCAAACAATTCTATCTCTAATATCCCTTGTTGAGGCATGGCATATCCGTAAGGCAAGTTACCAGCTCTTTGGCAACTGTCACAGTTACGCACAAACTCTCGGGAATCTTTATAGAGAGTAGGCCAGTAGAAGCCACATTGGAGGACTTTAGTGGCTGTTCGCTCACTTCCAAAATGTCCTCCATACTGTGATCCATGGCAATGCCATAGGATCCTTTGTGCTTCTTCTATGGGTACACATCTGCGGATCATTCCGTCTGCACATCTCTTAAAGAGATATGGTTCATCCCATAGGTAGTACTTGGCATCTGAAATTAATTTCTTTCTTTGCATTCTGCTGTACTCCTGGGGTATGAACCTCACAGCTTTATAATTTGCAATATCTGCAAACCATGGAGCTTCCTGAATAGCAAAGAGTTGCTCATCTGGGAAGGTCTCAGAGATCTCAGTAGAAGGGAGGGACGCCCCAGCTACTGGTTCTATTCGGGACAGATGATCAGCTACTTGGTTCTCTGTCCCTTTTCTGTCTCTTATTTCTATATCAAACTCTTGCAGAAGCAACACCCATCTGATAAGCCTGGGTTTTGAATCCTGCTTTGTGAGTAAGTATTTAAGAGCAGCATGGTCAGTGTACACAACCACTTTGGACCCCACTAGATAGGATCTAAACTTGTCAATGGCATAGACCACTGCAAGTAACTCTTTTTCTGTGGTTGTGTAATTCTTCTGTGCGTCATTTAGAACACGGCTGGCATAATAAATGACGTGCAGAAGCTTGTTATGTCTCTGTCCCAACACTGCACCAATGGCATGGTCACTGGCATCACACATTAGTTCAAATGGTAATGTCCAATCTGGTGCAGAGATGACTGGTGCTGTGACCAGCTTAGCTTTCAGGGTCTCAAATGCCTGCAGACACTGTGTGTCAAACACAAATGGTGTGTCAGCAGCTAGCAGGTTACTCAAAGGTTTTGCAATTTTCGAAAAATCCTTTATAAACCTTCTGTAGAATCTTGCATGCCCCAGAAAGCCTCTGATTGCCTTAACATTGGTAGGTGGTGGTAAGTTTTCAATTACCTCTACCTTTGCCTTATCCACCTATATTCCCCTGCTTGAAATTTTGTACCCAAGGACAATTCCTTCAGTCACCATAAAGTGACATTTTTCCCAGTTTAAAACCAGGTTAGTCTCTTGGCACCTTTTCAGGACAAGTGATAGGTGGTTAAGACAGGAGCTGAATGAGTCTCCATATACTGAGAAGTCATCCATGAAGACTTCAAGAAATTTCTCCACCATATCAGAGAAGATGGATAGCATGCATCTCTGAAAGGTTGCAGGAGCATTACACAGACCAAAAGGCATCCTTCTGTAGGCAAACACGCCGGAAGGGCAAGTAAATGCTGTTTTCTCTTGGTCCTGAGGATCTACTGCAATCTGGTTGTAACCTGAATAACCATCCAAAAAGCAGTAATAATCATGACCAGCTAGTCTTTCTAGCATTTGGTCTATGAATGGTAAAGGAAAATGATCCTTTCTGGTGGCTGTATTGAGCCTTCTGTAGTCAATACACATACACCACCCTGTGACTGTTCTTGTAGGAACCAGTTCATTTTTTTCATTATGAACCACTGTGATGCCTCCCTTTTTGGGGACAACTTGGACAGGGCTCACCCAGGGGCTATCAAAAATAGGATAAATAATCCCAGCCTCTAGTAATTTAGTGACCTCTTTCTGCACCACCTCCTTCATGGCAGGATTTAGCCTCCTCTGTGGTTGGACCACTGGTTTGGCATTATCCTCCAACAGGATTTTGTGCATGCATCTAGCTGGGCTAATGCCCTTAAGATCACTTATGGACCACCCAAGAGCTGTCTTGTGTGTCCTTAGCACTTGAATCAGTGCTTCCTCTTCCTGTGGATTTAAAGCAGAGCTTATAATCACTGGAAAAGTGTCACTTTCTCCCAGAAATGCATACTTCAGGGATGGTGGTAGTGGTTTGAGTTCAGGTTTGGGAGGCTTATCCTCCTCCTGAGGAATTTTCGAAAATTCCTTTGTTTCCACTGATTCTTCTTGATCAGGTTGAGCATCCTTGAAGATGTCTTCAAGCTCTGATTCTAGGCTTGCAGTCATATTGACCTCTTCTACCAGAAAGTCAATAATGTCAGCGCCCATGCAGTCATTTGGTGTGTCTGGATGCTGCATAGCTTTTACAGCATTCAACTTGAACTCATCCTCATTGACTCTCAGGGTTACTTCCCCTTTTTGTACATCAATGAGAGTTCGTCCAGTTGCTAGGAAAGGTCTTCCTAGAATGAGAGTTGCACTCTTGTGCTCCTCCATTTCCAGCACCACAAAGTCAGTTGGAAAGGCGAATGGCCCAACCTTGACAATCATATCCTCTATTATGCCTGATGGATATTTAATGGAGCCATCAGCAAGTTGGAGGCATATCCGGGTTGGTTTGACTTCTCCAGTCAACCCAAGCTTTCTGATAGTGGATGCAGGTATTAGATTGATGCTTGCTCCAAGATCACATAGGGCTGTTTTGGTGCAAGCACCTTCTAATGTGCATGGTATCATAAAGCTTCCTGGATCTTGAAGCTTTTCTGGTAAGCTTTTTAGAATGACTGCACTGCATTCTTCAGTGAGAAACACTTTTTCAGTTTCTCTCCAATCATTCTTATGACTTAAGATTTCTTTCATGAATTTAGCATAAGAAGGTATTTGCTCAAGTGCCTCTGCAAACGGAATCTTTATTTCAAGAGTCCTTAGATAATCTGCAAAGCGGGCAAATTGCTTATCCTGTTCCGCTTGGCGGAGTTTTTGAGGATAAGGCATCTTGGCTTTATATTCTTCAACCTTAGATGCTGCAGGTTTATTCCTTACAGAAGTGGTTGAAGAAGCCTTGTTAGAGGGATTACTGTCAGAACTCTCAGGTGTCTGATCCTCCCTTGGCGTCTGAACGCCAGGATTGGGTGGAAAATGGGCGTTTAACGCCAACTTTTCCCCCTTTTCTGGCGTTTGAACGCCAGAACTGGGCAGGGAATGGGCGTTTAACGCCAGCTTTCCCTCTCTTTCTGGCGTTTGAACGCCAATAACATTCCGCTCTGGGCTCTTACTGTCCTCAGAGGGATTTTGAACAGTGGTTTGGTTATCCCCTGTCAATTGTTCCTTATTTGGCTTTTTGCTATTTTGAGCAGTGCTATTCAGTGTCTTTCCACTCCTCAGTTGAACTGCTTGACACTCCTCTGTTATCTGTTTAGATATTTGCTGTTTTGCTTGATTCAACTGCAGTTCTATGTTCTTGTTAGCAACTTTAGTTTCATGAAGCATCTCTTTAAATTCTGCTAACTGTTCTGTCATCAGGAGCAATTGTTGATTAAGCTCAATCATCTGTTCTTGAGGATTAGGATCAGTGACTACTGTCATGACTTCCTCTTTTGGAGAGAGCTCATTGCTAGAGTACAAATATTGGTTTCTAGCAACAGTGTCTATAAGCTCTTGAGCCTCTTCAATTATCTTCCTCATGTGTATAGATCCACCAGCTGAGTGGTCTAAAGACATCTGAGCTTTTTCTGTAAGCCCATAGTAGATGTCTAACTGTACCTACTTTGAAAACATTTCAGAGGGGCATTTTCTTAGCATACCTCTATACCTCTCCCAGGCATTATAAAGGGATTCATTATCCTCCTGTTTAAAGCCTTGGATGTCCAGCCTTAGCTGTGTCATCCTCTTTGGAGGGTAAAAGTGATTCAGGAATTTGTCTGATAACTGTTTCCATGTCTTTATGCTTGCCGTAGGTTGATTATTCAACCACCTTTTAGCTTGATCTTTTACAGCAAATGGAAATAGTAATAGTCTGTAGACATCCTGATCCACCTCTTTATCATGTACTGTGTCAGCAATTTGTAAGAACTGTGCCAGAAACTCAGTAGGCTCTTCCTATGGAAGACCGGAATACTGGCAATTTTGCTGCACTATGATAATGAGTTAAGGATTTAGCTCAAAGCTGCTTGCTTTGATGGGAGGTGTACAGATGCTACTCCCATATGCAGCTGTAATGGGGTTAGCATATGACCCCAGAGTCCTTTTGGATTGATCAATCCCACTTAGGTCCATAATGGATAAAGGGAAATGATATGGATTGCAGATGGATAAATTTTGTTTGTTTTTTTTTTTTGAATTAACCGAAAAAAAATAAAATAAAATAAAAGGAAATTAAAATAAAAAAAATCGAAAATCAAAAGGAAAATAAGATCAAAGCAAATTGAGACTGAATCAATTAGTTAATTAAAAAGATTTTGAGATTAGCAATTAGAAAGATATGATTGAAGAATTTTTATGAAAAAGATTTGATTTTTGAAAAGAGGAAAGAGAAAAACAACAAAATGACACCAAACTTAAAATTTTTAGAAAATCAAACACTAATTTTTCGAAAATTTTTAAGGGAAAAACACAAAGAGAACACCAAACTTAGAATTTTTAAAGATCAAAAAGAGACTAAGGACATGCAAATTCGAAAATTAAAAGAAAAACAAAAGCATGCAATTGACACCAAACTTAAAATATGAAACTAGACTCAACTAAAAGACTCTAAACCAACAAAAATAAACAGTCCTAATCTAAGCAACAAGATAAGCCGTCAGTTGTCCAAACTCGCACAATCCCCGGCAACGGCGCCAAAAACTTGGTGCACGAAATTGCAATCACACTTTTGCAATTCCGCACAACTAACCAGCAAGTACACTGGGTCGTCCAAGTAATACCTTACGTGAGTAAGGGTCGATCCCACGGAGATTGTCGGCTTGAAGCAAGCTATGGTTATCTTGTAAATCTTAGTCAGGATATCAGAAATTATCAGGATTGATTGTGAAAAGCAAAAGAACATGAAATAAGTACTTGTTTTGCAGTAATGGAGAACAGGTTGAGGTTTTGGAGATGCTCCATCTTCTGAATCTCTGCTTTCCTACTGTCTTCTTCTTCAAGCACGCAAGACTCCTTCCATGGCAAGCTGTATGCAAGGGTTTCACCGTTGTTAGTGGCTACCTCCCATCCTCTCAGTGGAAATGTTCAACGCACCCTGTCACGGCACGGCTATCCATCTGTCGGTTCTCAATCAGGCCGGAATAGAATCCAGTGATTCTTTTGCGTCTGTCACTAACGCCCCGCCTTCAGGAGTTTGAAGCTCGTCACAGTCATTCAATCATTGAATCCTACTCAAAATACCACAGACAAGGTTTAGACCTTCCGGATTCTCTTGAATGCCGCCATCAGTTCTAGCTTATACCACGAAGATTCTGATTAAAGAATCCAAGAGATATCTACTTAATCTAAGGTAGAACGGAGGTGGTTGTCAGGCACACGTTCATAGTTGAGAATGATGATGATTGTCACGGATCATCACATTCATCCGGTTTAAGAACAAGTAATATCTTGGAATGGAAGCAAGCATGATTGAATGAAAAACAGTAGTAATTGCATTAATCCATCAAGACACAGCAGAGCTCCTCACCCCCAACCATGGGGTTTAGAGACTCATGCCGTGGAAAGTACACAAAGAAACGTGTAAAGTGTCATCAGGTACAGATACAATGTCAAAAGATCCTATTAATAGTGAACTAGTAGCCTAGGGTATACAGAAATGAGTAAATGACGTAAAAATCCACTTCTGGGTCCACTTAGTGTGTGCTTGGGCTGAGCAATGAAGCATTTTCGTGTAGAGACCTTTTCTGGAGTTAAACGCCAGCTTTTATGCCAGTTTGGGCGTTTAACTCCAAGTTTTATGCCAGTTCCAGCGTTAAACGCTGGAAATTCTGAGGCTGATATGCCACGCCGATTTGGGCCATCAAATCTTGAGCAAAGTATGGACTATCATATATTGCTGGAAAGCCCAGGATGTCTACTTTTCAACGCCGTTGAGAGCGTGCCAATTGGGCTTCTGTAGCTCCAAAAAATCCACTTTGAGTGCAGGGAGGTCAGAATCCAACAGCATCTGCAGTCCTTTTCAGTCTCTGAATCAGATTTTTGCTCAGGACCCTCAATTTCAGCCAGAAAATACCTGAAATCATAGAAAAACACACAAACTCATAGTAAAGTCCAGAAAAATGAATTTTAACTAAAAACTAATAAAAATATACTAAAAACTAACTAAATCATACCAAAAACATACTAAAAACAATGCCAAAAAGCGTATAAATTATCCACTCATCACTCTTGAGCTTCTTCAATTGTTTTTCTCATATGAATAGATCCACCAGCTGAGTGGTCTAGAGAAATCTGAGCTTTTTCTGTAAGCCCATAGTAGAAGATGTCTAATTGCACCCACTCTGAAAACATTTCAGAGGGGCATTTTCTTAGCATCTCTCTGTATCTCTCCCAGGCATCATAAAGGGATTCATTATCTCCTTGTTTGAAGCCTTGGATGCTTAGCCTTAGCTGTGTCATCCGTTTTGGAGGGAAATAGTGATTCAGGAATTTTTCTGACAGCTGTTTCCATGTTTTTATGCTGTTCTTAGGCTGGTTATTTAACCACCTCTTAGCTTGATCTTTTACAGCAAATGGAAACAGTAATAATCTGTAGACATCCTGATCTACTTCCTTATCATGCACTGTGTCAGCAATTTGTAAAAAATGTGCCAGAAACTCTGTAGGTTCTTCATGTGGAAAACCAGAATACTGGCAGTTTTGCTGCACCATGATAATGAGCTGAGGATTCAACTCAAAGCTACTAACTCCAATGGATGGTATACAGATGCTACTCCCATATGAAGCAGTAGTGGGGTTAGCATATGACCCCAAAGTCCTCCTGGACTGTTCATTCCCATTTAGTTCCATGATGGAATAAAGGAGATGATATGTATGTTGATATTATTTATTTTATAAAAAATTTATTTTATAAAATAAAGTAACAACGAAATAAATAAAAGAGATTGAAAATATTTTGAAATTGAAATCTGAATTTTTATATAAAATTTCGAAAATGTAGTTTAAAATTAGTTAGGAAAGATTTTTTTTTTGATGAAAGAGAAAAACACACAAAAGACACAAGACTTAAAATTTTTAGATCCAATGCTCCTTATTTTCGAAAATTTTGGAGGGAAAACACCAAGGAACACCAAACTTAAAAATTTTAAGATCAAAACACAAGAAAGACTCAAGAACACCTGGAAGATTCACAAGAACACCAAGAACAAAAGAAAGAACACCAAACTTAAAATTTTTAGAAAACCAAGACAAATTTTTGAAAATTAAAGAAAACTTAACAAGAAAACACCAAACTTAGAGTTTGGCACAAGATTCAATCAAGAAAAATTATTTTTGAAAAAGATTTTAAAGAAGATACCCAATTATAAAGAACAACAACTAAAGCTCCAGCCAATTGGGCAGTAACTTCAGTGTTGATTTTAAAAATGTATTATATTTATGGATAAAAGTATAAATTTTTGAAAGTTAATGTTTTGAAAAAGCACAAGAAAAACAAGAAAAGACACAAAACAAGAAAAACTCAAGATCAAACAAGAAAAATAGACAAGAACAACTTAAAGATCAATGAAGAATAAAGAACACAAAGTCGAAAATTAAAGGAAAATATAACATTTGCAATTGACACCAAACTTAAAACAAAACATTAAACTCACGAAAAAAAATTAAAAATTGATAGATAAAAATAATAATTTTGAAAAATTCTTTTTTGAAAAGGGGATAAAGGACTCAAGATTTAATGACTCTGTAGCAACAAAAATAAATTATTCCCAATCTAAGAAATAAAATAAACCTTTAGTTTGTTCAAACTCGAACAATCCCAGGCAACGGTGCCAAAAACTTGGTGCCCGAAATTGCAATCACACTTTTTGCAATCCGCACAACTAACCAGCAAGTGCACTGGGTCGTCCAAGTAATACCTTACGTGAGTAAGGGTCGATCCCACGAAGATTATTGGTTTGAAGCAAGCTATGTTTATTTTATTATTCTTAGTCAGGATGTCAATCAAAATTATCAATGGGAGTTATTAGATAAAAAAATAAAATAAAAGAGGATAAAACCGTTACTTGTTTTGCAGTAATGGGGAATATGTTGGGGTTTTGGAGATGCTTTGTCCTCTGAATTTCTGCAATGTAATATTCAACTCAATTGTTTGTAAAGCCCGACTACGACAAGCTGTATGTAGGGTGTCACCATTGTCAGTGGCTACTTCCCGTCCTCTCAGTGAAAACATTCCAGATGCTCTGTCACAGCACGGCTAATCAGCTGTTGGTTCTCGATCATGTTGGAATAGGATCCATTGATCCTTTTACGTTTGTCATCACGCCCAGCAATCGCGAGTTTGAAGCTCGTCACAGCCATTCAATCCTTGGATCCTACTTGGAATACCACAGACAAGGTTTAGACCTTCCGGATCCTCAAGAGTGGCCGCCATCAATTCTAGCTTATACCACGAAGATTCTGATTAAGGAATCTAAGAGACGCTCATTCAGTCTGATGTAGAATGGAGGTGTTTTTCAGGCACACGTTCATGAGTTGAGGAAGGTGATGAGTGTCACGGATCATCACCTCCTTCACAATTAAGCGCAAATGAACATCTTAGATGGGAACACACACACGTTTGAGTGAAATAGAAATAATTGCATTAATTCATCGAGACGCTGCAGAGCTCCTCACCCCCAACAATGGAGTTTAGAGACTCATGCCGTCAAAAAGTATGTAATTCAGATCTGAAAATGTCATCAGGTACAAGGTAAGTCTCTAAAAGTTGTTTAAATAGTAAACTAGTAACCTTGGTTTACAGAATATGAGTAAACTAAGATAACTGGTGCAGAACTCCACTTCTAGGGCCCACTTGGTGTGTGCTGGGGCTGAGACTAAAGCTATCCACGTGCTGAGGCTTTACTTGGAGTTAAACTCCAAGTTATAACGTGTTTTGGGCGTTCAACTCCAGACAGCAGCATGTACTTGGCGTTCAACGCCAAGTTACGTCGTCTTCTTCGCGCAAAGTATGGACTATTATATATTGCTGGAAAGCCCTGGATGTCTACTACCGTTGAGAGCGCGCCAATTGGACTTCTGTAGCTCCAAAAAATCCATTCCGAGTGCAGGGAGGTCAGGATCCAACGGCATCAGCAGTCCTTTTTCAGCCTAACTCAGATTTTTGCTCAGCTCCCTCAATTTCAGCCAGAAATTACCTGAAATCACAGAAAAACACACAAACGCATAGTAAAGTCCAGAAATATGATTTTTGCCTAAAAACTAATAATATTCTACTAAAAACTAATTAAAACATACTAAAATCTACATGAAATTACCCCCAAAAAGCGTATAAAATATCCGCTCATCAGCGGCTAAACCAAGTTGTCCCTAACCATGTGCTTGTGACGTGAAGGTGTCAAGTGAAAAACTTGAGACTGAGCAATTAAAGTCGTGGTCCAAAGCAAAAAGAGTGTGCTTAAGAACTCTAGACACCTCTATCTGAGGATTCTAGCAAAGTTGAATCACAATCTAAAAAGGTTCACCCGGTTAAAGTGCCTGTGGCATGAACGTATCCGTTGGTAATACTGGAAAGCAAAGTGCTTAGGGTCACGGCCAAGACTCTGAAAGCTGTGTTCAAGAATCAAAATAAGCTTAACTAGGAGAGTCAATAATATCATATGGATTCTAAGTTCCTAAAGACGCCATCTATTCTAAGTTTCAATGGATAGTGAGATGCCAAAACTATTCAAAAGCAAAAAGCTACTAAGCTTCATTTAAAACTTAGAAATTTATTGTATCTTAATTTTCTTTTTATCCTACTATATTTTTAGTTGCTTGGGTACAAGCAAGGGTTTAAGTTTGGTGTTGTGATGAGCGAATATTTTATACGCTTTTAGCACCACTTTCATATAGTTTTTAGTAATTTTTGTTTAGTTTTTATTAATTTTTATAGGTTTTAGTGTTAAGATCAAATTTTTGGATTCAACTATGAGCTTTTGTGTTTTTGGACAATTTCAGGTATTTTCTGGCTAAAATTGAGGAGTTGGAGCAGAAGTCTGATTCAGAGACGGAGAAAGCACTCCAGATGCTGTCCAGATCTGACCTACCTGCATTCAAAAGAGCTTTTCTGGAGTTACAGAAGTCCAAATGGAGCGTTATTAATGGCTATGGAAAGCTGACTTCCAGAGCTTTCCAGCAATATACAATAGTTTATACTTTGCTTCAGATTAGAAGGCCCAAAACTGACGTCCAACGCTAGCTTCCTGCCCCCTTCAGGTGTCCAACGCCCAAAGAGCTAAAACCAATGTCCAAATGCCCAGAGAGGACCCCCTAGCTGGCGTTACACGCCCAAGAGACATCATATCACGTGGATCTCATCAAAGCTTAGCCCAAACACTCACCAAGTGGGCCCCAGAAGTGGATTTTAGCACTAATTAGACTGTTTTACCCTTACTAATCATCTGTTAAGTATTTAAGTGTTATTTTTACATAATCATACGGACCTCTAGAGGGGGAATCAGCATCATTGAACTTATTCAGCCCCATTTACATTTTACATTGTGTTTTTACTTCAGTATAACTTTCTAAACCTCCTAGGTTGAGGGGAAGAGCCCTGCTGAGTCCTATGAATTAATAAAAGTACTACTATTTTTCTTTGATCTATGTTTGATTAATTATAAGATGTATATTCGTACATCATCGTGGTGAATAGCATGATCTAACAAATTAGCTCTGTTCATCACATTAAGACGAACGTGCCTGACAAACACCTGCATCTACTTGGGTTTAGAATGCGTCTTTCACCGGATAAGGATGAACCAACAGCTTGAATATACATCTCTCAAACGGCTAATCCATGACTTCATTGGAGACTTCTCGAGACATCAGTTCAGCTGATTTTCAGGGAGATTAGGGTCTCTGTGGTAGAGGCTAGAACCCAAAGATGCAGTATTCTCTGATCCGGAAGATCCGACCTTGTCTGTGGTATTTTGAGTAGGATCATAAAGGAGAATGGACTGTACACGCTTGATAAACCCCTATTTTATGGTTTATCTTGTGCTCAATTGAGTGGTTTTTATCAAGCCTTTGCACACTTATTCATACTATTTGCATGGTTTTACAATTCCTTCCTCATGATATGATATATGTGAAAACATGTTTTCTATGCTTTAGAAATATTAAATTTAATTACCCTTCATTACCATTTGATGCCTTGATATGTGTGTTAAGTGATTTCAGGGATTATAGGGTAGGAATGGCTTAGATGATGGAAAGGAAGCATGCAAAAGTGGAAGGAATACAAGAAGTTAAAGAAACTGCTAAGCTGCAGCCTGACCTCTTTGCACACAAACGGACATAACTTGAGCTACAGAGGTCCAAATGACGCGGTTTCAGTTGCGTTGGAAAGTTAACGTCTGGAGCTTTAATTTGATATATAATTTGCCATAGTGGCCATACCGCTAGGTGACGCAAACGGGTGATCCACACGGACGCATCGCAGTGACGAAAAACCAGCGTAGCTAAATTCGTAAACAGCGATTTCTGGGCTGTTTCTGACCCAGTTTTCGGCCCAAAAAACACAGATTATAGGCTATAAAGTGGGAGAATCCATTAATTCATGATCATACATTCAGAATACATTTTTTACAATTTAGATGTAGTTTTTAGAGAGAGTGAGAGGCTCTCTCCTCTCTCTTAGGATTTAGAAATTAGGATTTTTAGAAATTAGGATTTATTTCAACTCTTCATCAGGTTCAATAATTTATGTTTCTCTTCTATTTTTGTTTATTCTGAAGCCTTTATTTATGTTTGATTTATGTTGCCCAATTGGCTTATGAATGTTTTCCATGTTAGATTTGACTGCTTTGAATGAATGTTATTCGAGGTATTCCAGATATTTATGATTCTTATTTAGCTTTTTATATTATTGGCTTTAATTGATTAACTGGAAGCTCTTGAGTTATCAACTATTTATGATTGATTGTTATGTCGGCTAATTAACTGGGATTTCACTAACTCTAGTCTTTCCTTAGGAGTTGGCTAGGACTTGGAAAATCTAACCAATTGGTTCACTTGACTTTCCCTTGCTTACGCAAAGGTTAACTAAGTGGGATTAACTTCCATTTTCATAGAAGTAACTAGGATAGGACTTCCGAATTTTCATATCTTGCCAAGAGTTTATTTTAGAGTTAATTATTTATTTTATTTGTCATTTAATTTACTTGTTCCTCACTTTCAAAACCCCAATTTACAAAACCCATAACCAATAATAAGAACATACCTCCCTGCAATTCCTTGAGAAGACGACCCGATGTTTGAATACTCGGTTATTAATTTTAAAAAGGGTTTGTTACTTGTGACAACCAAAACATTTATACGAAGGGATTTCTGTTGGTTCAAAATCTATACTTACAACGCGACTTTGTAAAATTCTTTACTAGCAAAAATCCCAACGTCAGCGCTTCACTCTCAAGTAGAGATGGATCCGCCATAAACTGGAGGTTCAGATCCGGAGGAGCATTGGCGGCCTCTCAACCGGCGTCAATCACATACAGCCTGCCATTGAAGAAACCACTCACAAGCAAAGAGAGCAGTAGTACCAGAGTTGCTTCAGAAAGGCAAAGCAACTCCAACTCTCAACTCTATCCTTAAAGTATTAGTACTCTGTTACAATATTCCTTTCATAAATTACTCTTACAACTTCATATATGACATAAAATCATACAAAGTTCAACCAACTCCTTCTGATCCGCCTGACTAAGACCTGCAAGATAACCATAACTTGCTTCAAACCACAATTCTCGTGGGATTGACCCTAACTCGCTCAGGTATTACTTGGACGACCCAGTAGCACTTGCTGGTATTGTTGTACGGAAGTGTGGGGTTTGCGTACACGCACCAATAAACTCAAACTAGTTCATACAACAATTTAGCACTAGGGCACACAAAATTGGATAACCCACAAGGGTTTAGAGTTTTTTGATCTTATCCATTGATGATTGGAATAAAACTCAACAATTATCCAATGTTAGATTGTACCTAGCTAAACCACCAAAATATTTAAAATCACTCAAAACTCAAACTAATTTCGTGGAAAAGAGGGGAATAGAAAACTAAGAGCAATATGCAGAGAGGCTTACCACTTAATTTAGATAGAATTGAAGAGGACTCCGAGAGAAATGCGTAGCCGCTTGAATCGGAGCTCCGGATTGAAAGTTATTAGCCAAACAACTAAGGAGTAAATAGTGTTACATGACAGTTCTCTTCTTCCTCCCCCCTCCCCCTCATTCACACCGTTCTGCACTCTCTCTCATTTTTGGATCTTTTTTACTGAAACAAAGGGTGAGGGTGATGATATATAGGTTGGGTTTGTGCCTAATATAAGCCTGGTTCAACGGTTTAGTTCGTTGGCCCAACTTTAGACCAAAACCTTTAAAATTAGTGTTGGAATTCGTATTTTAATTATTTCTACCTCTTTAAACTATGAAATTAAATTTTCTAATTTTTTTAATTAATTATTAATATATGGGTTAATTATTTATTAATTTTACGGATTTTACACTCTGCATGATTATCTATTGGTTATTGCCATTAGTCTACCGTTGCATCTCTCATGGTATTTGATCTAGCCAACTTAATACTGATTATTTGTCTATACAAAAATACTAATTGATTGTCATAGACGAAATAGAATTAATAGGTAATGCAAATCACGGAATTTGGTAACATTAGAAGTTACATCCTAAGGGTTGGATTTGTGTTGACGTATACTCTCTATTCGTGCTATGTGACTTGGTGTCACCTCTACTCATTATTTTCATTGGGATTCTTTGCCTTGGATTCTCTTATTGAAATGTTATTTGATTAATTCTTTCAACCACACTTTATGGTTCCTATATATCTTTGCTTGATTGTGATCCTACCTATTCTCTTGAATCTTTTAGAATATTCAACCTTGACATAGCTTGTATTATTCTTTGTGAATCTAGTTTCTTTTTCGTAGAGTTCAAACTTATTTTATTATATCAAATTTCGGGGACGAAAATTTTTATAAGGTGGGTAGAATGCAACAATCCGCTTTTTTTTTTTAAAATATCTAAATATAAATAAATTATAATTTACTTTTATTAATTGGAACCTCTTATTTTTGGAAACTAACTTACTAAAAATAATTAAATTAATTTTATAATTATTAAAGTTTAAATTAATTATAATTTATTCTATTAAATTGAATTATTTCTTAAAAACTATTTTATTAGACAAAACTAAATTTTTATAATTATTATCGTTTGAATTTGGATAAATTAAAATTATTATATAATTTTTTTATATTAAGATATTTTATATTATTGATTTTATAATAACGAGAGTCTAAATTAATTAGGATTTTTATATCATTTTTATTATAATGAGATATTTTGAGAAAAGATAAATATTATTATTATTATTATTATTATTATTATTATTATTATTATTATTATTATTAACCACTATAACTAGAATAAAAATTTTTTTAATAATATTATTATTAAATTCAAAATCTGGCAATATGAATAAATATCGATACTCTTTGGTGAATTTAGATTTGTTAATGCTTCATTATATATATTTTATTATTATATTACTAATATCATTTATATTAGTAACTCATATATATATATATATATATATATATATATATATATATATATATATATATATATTATTTATATTTTAACATATTCAGTTTTTCTAAATATGCGTTTGAGATATTTATAATTTAAACTGCTTATTCAATAGGTTCAGAACATGACACCTAGTCTATAATTATTTTTAATCACTATCTAATATTAATTCCTTAAATTCTTCTCTTGGCCGAATGCCTTAAAGAAGTAAAGATAAAAAAAAAATCAAACGTGGTTTTAAATTACTTTTGTGGCAGTTTAAAACTCTCCACAAATTGACTTTTTAATTTGACACAAATTAACTATTTTATGAGATTTTCAAATCTCCACAAACTTTGTAGTTATTTATTTTTAATTTCAAATTATTCATTAATCTCAATTTAAAATCCTAAACATTCATTAATCTCATCTCATTTATATATTCTCAAATTAAAAATTTATTTTTTAATATCAAAATTTAAAAACTAAATCTTTTATAACATAATTTCTCAATATAAGACATAATTTTAAATATAAAAAAAATTCTCAACGTCAATAATTCCAAATATATATGGTATTTCTACATAATTATTATTGTTTTTTTTTTAAAAGTAAAATAAAACAATAATTTCAATATTTTAATATCATCAAAATTCTAATTACATAAAAATCTCAAAATAAAAATATGAATGCAAAGTCACTCCAGCACGAAAGAAAGAAAGAAAGTCTTCAGAACTATGTTCTCTAGAAGTAACATGTACACAGAGTGAAATTGCATTGAACCTTGCAGAAAGAGCCATCACCACCATGTTAGGAAGACATGCCATAAAAGTGACATCAAAAGAACCACAATGTGTAGGGCCACTTGCACCAAATAATCCAGCTCTATCCATTGCAAATCTTACCATCATGCACTACCTGTGTCACAGAACATGTTCTTTGAGCAATTACATAAACTAATCATGTATTGACCAATAAAGAATCACAGGACTATCATTATCATAAAAGTATAGAGAAATTGTAAAACAGTAATGAATGTAGTGAGTGAGTTATTATTCTTACTTGGTCATAAGCCTTCTGCATGAATGGTGAGTAAATTGCACAGAAAGGCTTGAGACCTTCACAAGCTAGACCTCCAGCAAATGTAACAGCATGCTGTTTTATCCCCACATCAAAGCATCTTGTTGGGAATCGAAGAAGGAAGAGATTCATGCCAGTGCCACCTCCCATTGCAGCATGGATTGCAACGAACGATGTCTTTGTCGCCTTCTGCTTCTGCAATCAAAGCCTCTGCAAAATATGTTTTGTAAGACTGCGAAGTAAAGTACCTTACCTGGATAAACTGAGATCCATGGTATATTTGAGTGGAGTAATCTTCAGCCAGGAAGCAAAGCGTATAAATGGAAAGGAAACAGAATAAAGAATAATGAGATATGACTAAAGAAGGTGAAGATTTTTCCTATGATAGATTGTTTCCTTTGTTGTTTCATACCTTGCCTTCCTTTCCTACTCTGACCCTCTTTCTTGCAACTATTATCCCATAGATGAGTTTCATATCTACCAGTCCATCTATGCCTAAATAATTTAACAAAGATTTATTAATAAGAAAGCAATTATGCAAATCATTGAACCTATTATTATTCAAACACTAGTCTTTCTAATAGCAACAAAAGCACCAATCTTGTAACACCAAAGATATCAATGGATTTTCTATGCGCAATTTGCTTCTGGTTCTGCTCCACCATTTCGTCATGCACCTACTTCTTTGTAGTTTGTAGTGCTCATGATAGCATGTGATGCTTGTTGTGAGGATGTAACACAACTTGATTAGGAGCTTGGATTCATGGACAACCTCAGTGACTGTAAAGGGTGTTAAAGCAAAACCTACCAAAACCACACAGAAAAAAATCATCAATCAAACACATATATGTTAAATTATCTTAAATATTTAATTATTTTAAATTAAAATAATAACACTTATATATGTTAAAAATTAGAAATTTAATAGTAATTATATCTTTTTTTCATTTTATCAATTTCCTTATTTAACCACTCTCTGTCCACGTGTAATAGTAGCATAGTAATAAAGGATTTACTTATCAATGTTATCTTGTCTTAAGAATATTGGTTAAAATAATTATTATTTTTTAGTTTCTTAATAAAATAAATACACATCAAAAAGATACTTAAAAACTAATAAACAAATAAATGAAGCATAAATCAATTTGCAAATGTCAATGCTGAAATTTCACCTAATTACACAAGTTATATCTACAGGAAGTCTTCCATCCTGCCATCCGTGTAACAAATCAACTAGACAATGATCCTGCAGCAAAAAAAAATCAATATCCCTGACAATCAAAATATAAAATCCTTTTCATTTGTGATAGCTTTAGGAAATCCTCCTCCATTTGTGCCCGTGGCCATTTAGTAGGATCAAAAAGAAAATCGCTGCAATGTTCAACACAAGTTGATGCAAGATGAAATTAAAATGTAAGTAAAAAAGAAAGAAAAAAAAAAAAGAAAACACAGATTCCTTTACACTTGTTAAGGCTCAAAGACCTTATTTAAATATTATTGCTTATTAGCGATCCAATAAATATCATATGTACATCAGAATCTTCAGTACTTTCAAGACACGTTTCATATGTTAATCAAAGAAGTACTCATGTTAATACTAGTAATCAAGAAGCAAAATGAATGTGAATTAATGAACGAGACAAGACAAGTACCTTTTAAAGTAGAAGACTTGTTTATTTTCTGTGATGTTATGCTAACTGTGATCATCAATAATACAAGGTGCAAAAGAAGGCAACAAACAGAAAATGATGGATGAATAACTGTAATGACAATATTAAATATGAATGAATTTCCTCTATATAATATGCAATGTATTGCAAGCAACACACAAAAACAAAATAAATTAAAAGAAAAGAATGAAGATGTTGAGAAAATTTCGAAGAGGACAAAATGGTCAAAGAGCGTGCCAGCCAGAAAGAAAGAAGGATATATATGGAGAGAGTGGAGAGTCATTGTAGTTAGACCCTCCAATGTTGAAGCCTCCACAATCCACACCCACCAACTGTACAAAAACCAAAGCCACTTTCCTGGAAGTACCCTTAATCCCTTTTTCCCCTTCTTCCAAGTCACACACACATTTCTTAATTACTATTATAATATTATTCCAACCTGCATGCACCTTCAAATCACACATACACACACCAATCACTATATCTCTCTCTCTCTCCGTATATAAACCCCCTAATAAACACTATCTTTGCCCATTGCACTTCCTAATCCCAAAACCACTCTCGCTCTACACAATCACTCATAACTGAATAGTAGTTTCAGTGGAGTCGATATAATGGAAGCATTGAATAATAGAAGATTATTGCAGTCACATTCAATCAATATTATAATAGAGATTACTGCTGTTATAATATTTGAAATATGTATTTAATTTTTTTCCTTTCTTATAAAGCTCAAAATCCTGCCCTGCATCTAATTTCCTCCACAATTACCAACTAATTTAAATAATAAAAGATTCTCATTGCAATCTTTGTTACTCACAAAACTATATACTATATCATATGATTTTTCTGACCTCTATACACTGTGGTCCATGTTCCAAGTTTCCTCCGCTAGCCTCAAGCTCAGGGCTCAGAGCGACACTTATCACTTAATTGTAGCAAATAACAAATCTTGAAAGACAGGCAGTTAAAGGCAGTTAAAGAGAGATAGATCTAAGTTTAAAGTAAGACGAAAGGTAGTTAAAGAAAAACACTATATAAATAAACAGATGAGGACTTAATTACTCATGCATTCTAAGACCAACAAAACCCTCATAAGAAAATCTCATGTTAGATAAGCTTGGACAATTGCACGAGCACTCAGAAATAGTAGCCGATAACCATTTTCCTAACATAAATTTAGTAGGGGACCGATTCCATACTCCCCTAATGTTTGGAATTTTAAAATTTCTTTGCATTATTAACATTGTAATGTAGCGTAATATCCTTGATAAAATTATTAATTAATTAATATTTTTTTTTGTAAAACTACCAATACATTAATTATAACTTTTAAAATATATTTTTAATAAAATAACAATTATAATTATTACAGAATTTTTTATTTTGATGACTTACTATTGAAAATTTAATATATTCTATTAGTATATAAATTATTAAAATTATTAAATTCGTTTATAAATTCTAATTAATTAATAATTTTTATTTTTATTTATTTTAATTATTTGTTTGATATTATAACTTATCTCATAAAATTTAAAATTTTTTAAATAATAATTTAATTATTTTAATTACTAAAATAAATAATTTATAGCGTACTTACCAATTTATACTATATTTATTTATTTCGTTTATATATGTGTATTTTTTCAATTTTCATATGTCTTATTTACACATAAAAAATTATCTCATTTATAGTATAAAACAATATATATGTATTTATAAATAATTAAATATAATTTTTAAAAATAATAAAAAATATTAATAATTTAAATTAGATCAAATTTTGTAAAAATGGAATGTTTCAAGTAATAGAAAAGATAAACGATTTTAAATAATAGAAAAGATAAACCATCCATTTTAAATAATAGAAAATATGGACACGTTAACACGTCTACTGTAAAAAACATAAGTGTAATTCAGATAATATTTCAAATTTTTAAATGACAAAATTTTTAAATTTTTTATGTACTCTCTTGAATATTAATTTTTAAATTTAAATTATATATATTTCAAATTTTGTTTGTCATATGAGAGTGTATAAAAGTTTGAAATATAATTTAAATATAGGTGATTTATTTGATGACACAGTTAATGAAGATCACGATTCTATTGGTATAGAATATAAATTTTTTTCTATTTAAGTTGGTTGTAAAAAATTTGTTACAAAGTTTAATCCAATTTAAATTATTAATATTTTTTATTATTTTTAAAAATTATATTTAATTATTTATAAATACATATATCTCGTTTATACTATAAACGAGATAATTTTTTATGTGTAAATAAGATATATAAAAATTGACAAAAATATACATATGTAAACGAAATAAATAAACGTAGTGTAAATTGGTAAGTACGCTATAAATTATTTATTTTGATAATTAAAATAATTAAATTATTTATTTAAAAATTTCAAATTTTATGAGATAAATTATAATATCAAATAAACAATTAAAATAAATAAAAATAAAATTATTAATTAATTAGAATTTATAAATGAATTTAATAATTTTAATAACTTATATACCAATAGAATATATTAAATTTTCAATAGTAAGTCATCAAAAAAAATTATGTAATAATCATAATTGCTATTTTATTAAAAATATATTTTAAAAGTATAATTAATGTATTGGTAGTTTTACAAAAAAAATATATTAATTAATTAATAATTTTGTCAATATACATTAAAACTTTTATTAATGGAATTCTTTAGGATATTGCGCCAACGTACATTACAATGTTAATAATTTAAAGGAGTTTCAAAACTCCAAACTTTAGAGGAGTATTGTAAATAAACCTACAATTGAAAATAAACTGTTAGTTTCAACTTTCAATACCTGTTTCAGGTTAATCAAGAAGTTCCTGGTTAGATAAGCTTGGACAATTGCACGAGTACTCAGAAATAGTAGCTGATAACCATTTTCCTAACATAAATTTAGTATCCAGCATTAGATTTGAGATTCAATTCAATGAAACAATAGGTAGATAATAACGTCAACCATGATGGGTGCATTTACATTTGATAGAAGAAAAAGTTAAGTTGACAACCATTACTATGTACCAAGCTTGTTGAAGAATGCAAGGTGAAACATGGAAACAAAAGAAACAAAAAAATGTAGAGCATGCCATTGGACTATGGACCATGGACAATTAGTATCAGTTCTGTTAGACACAAAAAAAGCCACCATCTCAAGATCTAAATTAAATGTAGATATTATTATCATGTCAAATTTGGTCATTTACCTCCAATTGAGATTTTCAAAAATAACGATAACATGGAAGAAAATATAGCTGGAGAGTGAGAGTGAGATGAGATGTAGAGTAAACTGATACACTCTATCAACTCAAACCTGCAAAAGCATCAAACAAAGGGAAAAAAATATTCATATAATAATCTTTTTTGAATATATACCCATTTTGGTTCTCAAAGAATTTCAGACTGGACACTTTAGTTCCCAACTAAAATTAATTACTCGATTGGTCCTTAACAATTAATTCCGTCAGTCACTTAGGTCCTTTACTCCGTTAACTCTAACAGAGGACAAAATAGTCCCTGACAACTCTAACAGGGGACAAAATGGTCCCTGATCTCCTCTGTTCGGAAATGACACTGTTCTCTCCCAATTTTCATCATATCTCGCATAACACTAGCAGTCTAACACTGTAACTTCAAACTACACCATGCACACTCTATAAATTTAATGTTCACAAGAAAAAAATCCTCAACTTATTCTCAACCAATTCATACTCGAAAAACTAATGCCTATGTCTCTCAACTAGTTATCGTCTTCGACGGATCCCATGAATCTAGATAGCAAGTCTGATTTGTTAAGACTCGTTGTTATCATTGTCATCTCCCTCCTCCTCTGTCCTATCATCTCCATGATCACATTGTCTACCACTCCAATCGCTTTCTTCAGCTTCTTCTCCAAATCAATGTTCAGTAATCGCTTCAGTTTTCATATGAGCGGCAACGGCGACATTGCTCGTTGTACTGATAGCTTGGATGCGAGGTCAAAGCTGTCTGCCAACTTGGACTCTGGAAAAGAAGGAATGAAGCACTCGGTATCTATTTTAAATGAGAATTTGCATATGATGTCGAAGGAGAATCTTCTCATGATGTCCTAATGTCCAACAATTTATATTGCTTGCCGGAGAGTGGAGAAAGGCGTGCCCTTGGAGTAGTTGTGGAACTTGGTTTTGAGGATGTCGTGGACATGTCGGGGTTGGAGGTGATGTTATCGAAGACGTGAAAGTGGATGCTTTTGGTGGGTGAAGTGCAGAGGAGGTGGATGTACCAGTCACAAGGATTTAGGATGTGTGTGGTCCATGACATGTTGAGGTAGGTGCGACACGTGTGACAATTATACCATGGCTTAATCTTGGAGCTAAAGAGGAGGAAGGAAAAGATGGAAAAGAAGACTGTGAAGGTAAAGAAGAAGAGTATGAATGTTAGGGTTATGCGAGATATGATAAAAATTAGGGAAAAACAGTATCGTTTTCAAATAAAGGGGTCAGGGATTATTTTGTCCCTTGTTAGAATTGTCAGGGATCATTTTGTCCCCTGTTAGAGTTGTCAGGGACTATTTTGTCCTCCGTTAGAGTTAACGGAGTAAAGGACCTAAGTGACTGATGGAATTAATTGTTAGGGACCAATCGAGTAATTAGTTTTAGTTGGGGACTAAAATGTCCAGTCTGAAATTCTTTAAGAACCAAAATAGGTATATACTCATCTTTTTTTTCTCATTCATTTTCACCTTTTCGGCTACGCACTCCGAGTCACATTCAATCCGAAAACAAAATTTCACAGAAAAACAAAAACAAAATAATCGAAACTCGAAACCCCCAAAACAATGCTCTGCTCGTTCTTCTTTTCTGAAATTAGAACACAAGTTTGACATACACACACATTTGCCCAATCATGGCCTTAGTCTATTTAGCCAATAAACAATTACAGCAGAAGCAGATAAAGACCGCTTCGGATCTCACCATACACATATATTCAATCCAAGCAACTTTTGAATCCCTAAAACCATCCATTTTTAGCTACATGATGACACTAATATGGAAAAAAAACCAAAATGTGCATAACATGGTTAACCCATTCGTCCCCTAAAAGAAACAGCACAAAACAAAAACCAAACATGACCAAAAATAAATAAATAAAAAGAAGAAGAAGAAACGGCAATACAGAAATAGCTGAGAAAAAAGAAAGAACACATTTAGAAAAATCCATAAGCAGAGAGAATGGAATTTGCAAGGATCTGATATGTGAGGAGTTTACTTAGCAACAATTCTGGCGATGAAATTCACGTAACGGATCTTACCATCGGGGCCAACATCAACCTCCCTGATCCAGAAGCTCTCGATCTAGAAGCTCTCTACCGCAACGAACACAGCAATGGTGACGGTGCCGATGGCGGAAACAGCAGCCGGAACGACGGCAAAGATGGTGTGGAAAACTTAGGATTCTCTCTAAGTCCAGTCTCTCGCTTTCAAAAAAAAGAGAGAGAGAGAATCGCGTTTTAGCTCACTCAGTCTCTCCTTTCCCTTTAAGTTCGGCCCTTTGGTGTTCTTGGTAGAGGAATTAATTTATCACATTTTTTTCTTGGACAACTCGATTAAAAAGTTTTTTTTGAGCTTCAAGTATTTTAATTTCGTATGAAAGTACGATTTCGATAAATTCTAACCGATTAAATTTGTGTTGGATAAGTGAATTATTGTTGTGTTGATTATTGGTGAAGTTTGATTGACTTCATATTAAAATTTGTTGATATATTGTTACAAGTAATTAAGTTTGTGATTCGATCATGTTGGTGTTGTCCAAACCAAGATAATATGGTTGATTTGGGACTGTCATTGTATTAATTTTGAATAAAATTTGTAAGATTTGATGGCCGAGAAGTTAAATTAAAAGCTGTGAAAAATTAATAACCGAAAAGCTCGAAAATGGATTTAAAATCAAGTATATAATTTGAAAGATCACAAGAAATGATTTTGGTTTTGAAAGAGTGTTTGTCACCAACACAGATATTATTTTTGAATATAAAAATATAGTTATAAAAAAGATCAGGGTTAAAAGATAGTAATCATATATGTTTTGGGGGTATTTTGTGTAAAAAATAAAAGTTTTGGAGTAATTCGGATATTTTATAGAAAAATAGAATTATTTCTAAAAATATAAAATTAAATTAGTAATTTTATTAAATATGAAATTAAAATTTGTAATTTTATAAAATGTTGGGTTAAAAAGTAAAATATTTAAAAGTTTGAAGTTGCAATATAATTCCTAAAAGCTTAAAGAATAGACGTTAATAAGCACGTTTCAATATAAAAATAATAATTTCAATACTCTTTTATTATTAATACTAGCATTACTTGTGTTAATATAACATATTAGTATTTTATTTAAAAGATATTATTTTATGATATAATAAAAAAGTAAGCAGAAAATTGTTCTAAAAGCTTTAGAAAAACAAATCTAAAGTAAGAATCTTTGATTCTCTTTCTATAAGGCACTTAGGGAAAGGCGAGGGAATAATGCAAAAATAATTTATATCGTCGAATGATAAGAAAGAAAAGAAGAAAAAAGAAAAAGAAAAGAAAAGAAAAAGATCAAGAAAATCTCTACCATAATAGAGTAGAGAGTAAAGAATAAAAGAATTTAAAGAACCTCTGCCACAGGAAAGCAGAGAACATAAGAGAAAGGAATGTACTATTTAAAGGACTCTCTGTCACAGGAGAGTAAAGAATAAAGATTAAAAGAATCTAACGAATCTCTACCACAGGAGAGCAGAGCACAGAAAAGAAAAGAATATATTATCTAAAGGGATCTCTGCCACAGAAGACCAGAGGGCAAAGATAAAAAAAAAACTTTAAAAGACTGTCTACCACAGGAGAATAGATGCGACCTTGCTTGGGCCTTAGTGCCAAATGTATAGTGGGGACGCCCACACACTGAAAACTGTTTTCCAGATGTAAGCATATTGAAATACATTTAAAAGTCACACTGTATTCGGCCTAGCCGTAAGACTTATATGCACACTGTATGCATCTGGAAAACCATATCTGGGACTTGTGTCTGAATAATGTCAGAAACGGATAGGCAACCGACACATGAGTTCATGGCCTGCATATGACTAGACATACATCATGCTTGTTTGCGCATATCTCTGTGCTATGTAACTCTGTGATTGTTGGTGGACGAAATTGTGATTCAATTGTTATTTCATTTTGCAAAATTCATTGCTTTTCATTCCCTGGTAAAGGCGCCAAAAACATGATGCCAATACCATAGTTCACAACTCCGTTCAACTTAACCAGCAAGTGTACTGGGTCATCCAAGTAATACCTTACGTGAGTAAGGGTCGATCCCACAGAGATTGTTGGTATGAAGCAAGCTATGATTACCTTGTAAATCTCAGTTAGGCAGATTAAATAGTTTTGGGTTTCGAAAATTAATAATAAAAAGAAAATAAAAGGGATAGAAATACTTATGTAAATTAATAGTGGAAATTTCAGATAAGTGTATGGAGATGCTGTGCTCCTCTTGAATCTCTACTTTCCTATTACGTTCATCCAATCCTTCTTACTCCTTTCCATGGCAAGCTGTATGTAGGGCATCACCATTGTCAATGGCTACATCCCATCCTCTCAGTGAAAACGTTCCTATGCTCTGTCACAGCACGGCTAATCATCTGTCGGTTCTCAATCAGGTTGGAATAGAATCCCTTGATTCTTTTGCGCTTGTCATCACGCCCAGCCTTCAGGAGTTTAAAGCTCGTCACAGTCATTCAATCCCAAAATCCTACTCGGAATACCACAGACAAGGTTTAGACTTTCCGGATCCTCATGAATGCCGCCATCTATCTAGCTTATACCACGAAGATTCTGTTGGGGAATCTAAGAGATATGCGCGCGGCCTAAGGTAGAACGGGAGTGGTTGTCAGTCACGCGCGTTCATAGGTGAGAATGATGATGAGTGTCACGGATCATCACATTCATCAAAGTTAAGTGTAACGTATATCTTGGAATAAGAATAGAAGAGAATTGAATAGAAAGTAATAATAATTGTATTGAAACTTGAGGTACAGCAGAGCTCCACACCCTTAATCTATGGTGTGTAGAAACTCCACTGTTGAAAATACATAAGTAAAAGGTTCAGGCATGGCCGAATGGCCAGCCCCCAAACGTGATCAATGGCCTCCTAAGATGAAGAACAATACAAAACTGAGACCAAAGATGAAACGTGGTCAAAAGACGTCTAATACAATAGTTAAATGTTCTATTTATAATAAACTAGCTCCTAGGGTTTACATGAGTAAGTAATTGATGCATAAATCCACTTCTGGGGCCCACTTGGTGTATGCTTGGGCTGAGCTTGATCTATCCACGAGCTAAGGCTTTTCTTGGAGTTGAACTCCAAGTTATGACGTATTTTGGGCGTTCAACTCCGGATCATGACGTTTTTCTGGCGTTTAACTCCAGACAGCAGCATGTACTTGGCGTTCAACGCCAAGTTACGTCATCAATTTCCGAATAAAGTATGGACTATTATATATTGCTAGAAAGCTCTGGATGTCTACTTTCCAACGCCGTTGAGAGCGCGCCAATTGGAGTTCTGTAGCTCCAGAAAATCCATTTTGAGTGTAGGGAGGTCAGATTCCAACAGCATCAGCAGTCCTTTTTGTCAGCCTTTTTCAGAGTTTTGCTCAAGTCCCTCAATTTCAGCCAGAAATTACCTGAAATCACAGAAAAACACACAAACTCATAGTAAAGTCCAGAAATGTGAATTTAACATAAAAACTAATGAAAACATCCCTAAAAGTAGCTTGAACTTACTAAAAACTACCTAAAAACAATGCCAAAAAGCGTATAAATTATCCGCTCATCACAACACCAAACTTAAATTGTTGCTTGTCCCCAAGCAACTGAAAATCAAATAGGATAAAAAGAAGAGAATATACTATAAATTCTAAAATATCAACGAATATTAATTTACTTAGATGAGCGGGACTTGTAGCTTTTTGCTTCTGAACAGTTTTGGCATCTCACTTTTTCCTTTGTAGTTTAGAGTGATTGGTGTCTCTGGGAACTTAGAATTTTGGATAGTGTTATTGACTTTCCTAGTTAATCATGTTGATTTTTGAACACAGCTACTTATGAGTCTTGGCCGTGGCCCTAAGCACTTTGTTTTCCAGTATTACCACCGGATACATAAATGCCACAGACACATAACTGGGTGAACCTTTTCAGATTGTGACTCAGCTTTGCTAGAGTCCCCAGTTAGTGGTGTCCAGAGCTCTTAAGCACACTCTTTTGCTTTGGATCACGACTTTAACCACTCAGTCTCAAGCTTTTCACTTGGACCTTCATGACACAAGCACATGGTTAGGGACAGCTTGATTTAGCCGCTTAGGCCTGGATTTAATTTCCTTGGGCCCTCCTATCCATTGATGCTCAAAGCCTTGGATCTTTTTTTTACCCTTGCCTTTTGGTTTTAAGGGCTATTGGCTTTTTCTGCTTGCTTTTTCTTTTTCTTTCTATATTTTTTTCGCAAATTTTTTTTTCGCCAGCTTTCTTTTTCACTGCTTTTTCTTGCTTCAAGAATCAATTTCATGATTTTTCAGATCATCAATAACATTTCTCTTTGTTCATCATTCTTTCAAGAACCAACAATTTTAACACTCATAAACAACAATATCAAAAGACATATGCACTGTTCAAGCATTCATTCAGAAAACAAAAAGTATTGTCACCACATCAATATAATTAAATTAAATTCAATGATAAATTCGAAATTTATGTACTTCTTGTTCTTTTGAATTAAAACATTTTTCATTTAAGAGAGGTGAAGGAATTAATGGATTTTATTCATAGCTTTAAGGCATGGTTACATACTAATGATCATGAAGTAGAGACACAAAACATAGATAAACACAATATTAAAAACCGAAAACAAAAAGAAATAAAGAACAAGGAATGAATCCACCTGAGTGAGGGTGGCGCCTTCTTGAAGGTCCAATGGTGCTTTTTGAGCTCCTCTATGTCTCTTCCTTGCTTCTGTTGAATGATTCCTAGTAATTTTGGTGTTTCTACCCTTAGTTGCTTCCAATATTTGTGTGGAGGACAACTTATCCCCTGAGGTAACTCAGGGATCTCTTGATTTGCAGCCACATGTTCTACCACTGAGCTATGACGGCTTTATATGAGTCTTTCCATCTCCCAAGACTCAGAGGTGGAAGCTTTTGTCTTCCCTTTGAGGTTTCTCTAGCCTTAGGTGCCATTAATGGTAATGGAAAAGCAAAAAAGCTATGCTTTTACCACACCAAACTTAAAATATTGCTCGCCCTCGAGCAAGAGAAAAAAGAAGAGAGGAAGAAGAAGAAGAAGAAAATGGAGGTGAGTGAGGGGAGATGGATTCGGCTATATGGGTGGGATTGGGTGGGAAAGAGAAGTTGAATTGTAAAGGTAGGTGGGGTGTATGGGGAAGAGTGGATAGATGTAGGTGGTGAATGAAAAACAGAAGGGATGACCATGAATGGAAAGAGAGAGGGCGAGGTAGGTGGGGATCCTGTGAGGTCCACAGATCCTGAGGTGTCAAGGAATTCCATCCCTGCACCAAATAGGCATGTAAAATGCCTTTGCACACCATTCTGGCGTTTAAACGCCCATTGGTGTACATTCTGGGCGTTCAACGCCCATGTAAAGCATGTTTCTGGCGTTGAACGCCAGTTTCATGCTTGTTACTGGCGTTCAGCGCCAGTTTTTCCTCTCTGGGCACATTCCTGGCGTTCAGCGCCAGAATGTTGCTTGTTTCTGGCGTTCAGCGCCAGAATGGTGCTCTGTTCTGGCGTTGAACGCCGGCCAGATGCACCTTACTGGCGTTGAACGCCAGCCTGTGCGTCCTCCAGGGTGAAAAAATTTTTTTCTTCTGTTTTTGACTCTGTTTTTAATTTTTTTGATTTTTTCGTGACTCCTCATGATCATGTACCTAATAAAACACAAAATAACAATAAAATAAAAATTAGATAATTAAAATTGGGTTGCCTCCCAACAAGCGCTTCTTTAATGTCAATAGCTTGACAGTGGCTCTCATGGAGCCACAAGGTGATCAGGTCAATGTTGTATAGTTGCCAATACCAAACTTAGAGTTTGGATATGGGATCTTAACACCAAACTTAGAGTTTGGTTGTGGCCTCCCAACACCAAACTTAGAGTTTGACTGTGGGGGCTCTTCTTGACTCTGAACTGAGAGAAGCTCTTCATGCTTACTCTCTTTTGTCACAGAGGGATGGCCATGTGCCTTAAACACAAGGTAGTCCCCATTCAATTGAAGGACTAATTCACCTCTGTTGACATGTATCACAGCTTCTGCTGTGGCTAGGAAATGTCTTCCAAGGATGATGCATTCATCATCTTCCTTCCTAGTGTCTAAGATTATGAAATCAGTAGGGATGTAAAGGCCTTCAACCTTTACTAGCACGTCCTCTACTAACCCATAAGCTTGTCTCAGTGACTTGTCTGCCAATTGCAATGATAACAAGGCAGGTTGTACCTCAATGATCCCCAGCTTCTCCATTACAGAGAGTGGCATAAGATTTATCCCTGACCCTAGATCACATAGAGCCTTTTCAAAGGTCATGGTGCCTATGGTACAAGGTATTAGGAACTTGCCAGGATCTTGTTTCTTTTGAGGTAGAGTTTCTGAATCCAAGTATCTAGTTCACTAATGAGCAAGGGAGGTTCACTTTCCCAAGTCTCATTACCAAACAACTTGGCATTCAGCTTCATGATAGCTCCTAAGTATTGAGCAATTTGCTCTTCATTCACATCTTCATCCTCTTCAGAGGATGAATAATCTTCAGAGCTCATGAATGGCAGAAGGAGATTTAATGGAATCTCTATGGTCTCTATATGAGCCTCAGATTCCTTTGGATCCTTAATAGGGAACTCCTTCTTGCTTGAGGGACGTCCCAGGAGGTCTTCCTCACTAGGATTTTCGTCCTCCTCCTCCCTTGTGCATTCGGCCACATTGACTAAATCAATGGCCTTGCACTCTCCTTTTGGATTCTCTTCTGTATTACTTGGGAGAATACTAGGAGGAGTTTCAATGACTTTCTTACTCAGCTGGCCCACTTGTGCCTCCAAATTTCTAATGGAGGATCTTGTTTCATTCATGAAACCGAAAGTGGCCTTTGACAGATCAGAGACTATATTGGCTAAATTAGAAGTGTTTTGTTCAGAATTCTCTGTTTGTTGCTGAGAAGATGATGGATATGGCTTGCCATTGCTCAGCCTATTGCGTCCACCATTGTTAAAGCCTTGTTGAGGCTT
The DNA here is from genome assembly GCF_003086295.3 of Arachis hypogaea. Taxonomy (NCBI): domain Eukaryota; kingdom Viridiplantae; phylum Streptophyta; class Magnoliopsida; order Fabales; family Fabaceae; genus Arachis; species Arachis hypogaea. The sequence goes on from NC_092044.1 coordinate 71,088,863, forward strand.
TTGTTGATCCTTCCAGGAGAAATTTGGATGATTTCTCCATGATGGGTTATAGGTGTTTCCATATGGTTCACCCATGTAATTAACCTCTGCCATGGCAGGGTTCTCAGGATCATAAGCTTCTTCAGAAGCTGCCTCTCTAGTACTGTTGGATGCATGTTGCAATCTATTCAGATTTTGAGAGATCATGTTGACCTGTTGAGTCAACACTTTGTTTTGAGCCAATATGGCATTCAGAGCATCAATTTCAAGAACTCCTTTCTTCTGAGGTATCCCATTATTCACGGAATTCCTCTCAGAGGTATACATGAACTGGTTGTTTGCAACCATGTCAATGAGTTCTTGAGCCTCTTCAAGCGTTTTCTTCAGGTGAATAGATCCACCTGCAGAATGGTCCAGTGACATTTTTGAAAATTCAGAGAGACCATAATAGAATATATCTAATATGGTCCATTCTGAAAACATGTCAGATGGACACCTTTTGGTCAGCTGCTTGTATCTTTCCCAAGCTTCATAGAGGGATTCACCATCGTTTTGTTTGAAGGTTTGAACATCCACTCTCAGCTTGCTCAGCTTTTGAGGAGGAAAGAATTTATCCAAGAAGGCTGTGACCAGCTTATCCCAGGAGTCCAGGCTATCCTTAGGTTGTGAATCCAACCATATTCTAGCTCTGTCTCTTACAGCAAAAGGGAAAAGCATGAGTCTGTAGACTTCAGGATCAACTCCATTCGTCTTTACAGTCTCATAGATCTGCAAGAACTCAGTTAAGAACTGATAAGGATCTTCAGATGGAAGTCCATAAAACTTGCAGTTTTGTTGCATTAAGGCAACTAGCTGAGGTTTCAGCTCAAAGTTATTGGCTCCAATGGCAGGAATGGAGATGCTTCTTCCATCAAACTTGGACGTTGGCTTTGTGAAGTCACCAAGCATTCTCCTTGCATTATTATTATTTTCGGCTGCCATCTCCTTCTTTTGTTCGTAAATTTCTGAAAGGTTGTTTCTGGATTGTTGTAATTTAGCTTCTTTTAATTTTCTCTTCAGAGTCCTTTCAGGTTCTGGATCAATTTCAACAAGAGTGCCTTTTTCCCTGTTCCTGCTCATATGAAAGAGAAGAAAACAAGAAAAGAAAGAGGAATCCTCTATGTCACAGTATAGAGATTCCTTTATGTTAGTAGAAGAAGAAAGGGGAGAAGAATCCAAACACAAGGGATATAATGAGTTCGGATTTTTAGATGAAGAGAGGTGAAGAGAAGTGTTAGTAAATAAATAATTAAATAGAATAAGAAAAGAGAAAGAAAATTTCGAAAATAATTTTGAAAAAGGGGTTAGTATTTTCGAAAATTAGAGATAAGATGTGATTAAAATTAAAATTTAAAACAAAAAAAAAGAATTTTTGAAAAAGAGAGGGAGAATTTTCGAAAATTAGAGAGGGATAGGTAGTTAGTTGGTTTTGAAAAAGATAAGAAACAAACAAAAAGTTAGTTAGTTGATTGAAAAAGATATTGAAATCAAATTTGAAAAAGATAAGAAGATAAGAAGTTAGATAAGATATTTTGAAATCAAATTTTGAAAAAGATAAAATTTTTGAAAAAGATAAGATAAAAGATAAAAAGATTTAATTTTAAAATTGACTTAACTAACAAGAAACTACAAGATAAGATTCTAGAACTTAAAGATTGAACCTTTCTTAACAAGAAAGTAACAAACTTCAAATTTTTGAACCAATCACATTAATTGTTAGCTAATTTTCGAAAATTAGATATAAAGATAAGAAAAAGATTTTTGAAAAAAATAATTTTTAAAAATTTCGAAAATAAGAAAAAATGGAAAAGATATGATTTTTTTGAAAAAGATTTTGAAAAGATAAGATTTTTAAAATTGAAATTTTGACTTGACTTGTAAGAAACAACTAAATTTAAAAATTTTTAACCAAGTCAACCCAAAATTTCAAAAATTTAGAGGAAAATAAGGAAAAGATATTTTTTTGATTTTTGAATTTATGAGAGAGAAAAACAACAAAAATACTCAATGCATGAAATTTTTAGATCAAAACAATGAATGCATGCAAGAATGCTATGAATGTCAAGATGAACACCAAGAACACTTTGAAGATCATGATGAACATCAAGAACATAATTTTTAAAAATTTTTGATGCAAAGAAAACATGCAAGACACCAAACTTAAAAATTTTTAATGCTTGGAAAATATGAATGCAAAAATGCACATGAAAAACAACAAAAGACACAAAACAAGAAATCATCAAGATCAAACAAGAAGACTTACCAAGAACAACTTGAAGATCATGAAGAACACCATGAATGCATGAATTTTCGAAAAATGCAAAAAATTTTTAAAGCATGCAATTGACACCAAACTTAAAAATTAACACAAGACACAAACAAGAAACACAAAATATTTTTTATTTTTATGATTTTCTAATTTTTTTGTATTTTTATTTTAATTTTTTTCGAAAAACATTTTTGGAAAAACGAAAAAGAAAAGAAAAATTTTTGAAAAAGTTTTTGAAAAGAAAATTACCTAATCTTAGCAACAAGATGAACTGTCAGTTGTCCATACTCGAACAATCCCCGGCAACGGCGCCAAAAACTTGGTGGACGAAATTGTGATTCAATTGTTATTCCATTTTGCAAAATTCATTGCTTTTCATTCCCTGGTAATGGCGCCAAAAACATGATGCCAATACCATAGTTCACAACTCCGTTCAACTTAACCAGCAAGTGTACTGGGTCATCCAAGTAATATCTTACGTGAGTAAGGATCGATCCCACAGAGATTGTTGGTATGAAGCAAGCTATGATTACCTTGTAAATCTCAGTTAGGCAGATTAAATAGTTTTGGGTTTCGAAAATTAATAATAAAAAGAAAATAAAAGGGATAGAAATACTTATGTAAATTAATAGTGGGAATTTCAGATAACTGTATGGAGATGTTGTGCTCCTCTTGAATCTCTACTTTCCTATTACGTTCATCCAATCCTTCTTACTCCTTTCCATGGCAAGCTGTATGTAGGGCATCACCGTTGTCAATGGCTACATCTCATCCTCTCAGTGAAAACGTTCCTATGCTCTGTCACAGCATGGCTAATCATCTGTCGGTTCTCAATCAGGTTGGAATAGAATCCCTTGATTCTTTTGCGCTTGTCATCACACCCAGCCTTCAGGAGTTTGAAGCTCGTCACAGTCATTCAATCCCAGAATCCTACTCGGAATACCACAGACAAGGTTTAGACTTTTCGGATCCTCATGAATGCCGCCATCTATCTAGCTTATACCACGAAGATTTTGTTGGGGAATCTAAGAGATATGCGCCCGGCCTAAGGTAGAACGGGAGTGGTTGTCAGTCACGCGCGTTTATAGGTGAGAATGATGATGAGTGTCACGGATCATCACATTCATCAAAGTTAAGTGTAACGTATATCTTGGAATAAGAATAGAAGAGAATTGAATAGAAAGTAATAATAATTGTATTGAAACTTGAGGTACAGCAGAGCTCCACACCCTTAATCTATGGTGTGTAGAAACTCCACTGTTGAAAATACATAAGTAAAAGGTTCAGGCATGGCCGAATGGCCAGCCCCCAAACGTGATCAATGGCCTCCTAAGATGAAGAATAATACAAAACTGAGACCAAAGATGAAACGTGGTCAAAAGACGTCTAATACAATAGTTAAATGTTCTATTTATAATAAACTAGCTCCTAGGGTTCACATGAGTAAGTAATTGATGCATAAATCCACTTCCGGGGCCCACTTGGTGTATGCTTGGGCTGAGCTTGATCTATCCATGAGCTAAGGCTTTTCTTGGAGTTGAACTCCAAGTTATGACGTATTTTGGGCGTTCAACTCCGGATCATGACGTTTTTCTGGCATTTAACTCCAGACAGCAGCATGTACTTGGCGTTCAACGCCAAGTTACGTCGTCAATTTCCGAATAAATTATGGACTATTATATATTGCTAGAAAGCTCTGGATGTCTACTTTTCAACGCCTTTGAGAGCGTGCCAATTGGAGTTCTTTAGCTCCAGAAAATCCATTTCGAGTGCAGGGAGGTCAGATTCCAACAGCATCAGCAGTCCTTTTTGTCAGCCTTTTTCAGAGTTTTGCTCAAGTCCCTCAATTTCAGCCAGAAATTACCTGAAATCACAGAAAAACACACAAACTCATAGTAAAGTCCAGAAATGTGAATCTAACATAAAAACTAATGAAAATATCCCTAAAAGTAGCTTGAACTTACTAAAAACTACCTAAAAACAATGCCAAAAAGCGTATAAATTATCCGCTCATCAATTGTGTGTGTGTGCTGCATGACTGATTGACTTTTGTGTTCTTTTATTATTTATGCTTATATGTGTTCTGCTGTTAGTTGTAGTTGGCTAATAATAGCAAAATGAACTTAACTTCTAACCCCGACCCTACTAAAAATTCTCCAATTCTTACCCACTCTTCCTACCCCCTTTCAGCTACAGGTACGAGGGCTTATTGTGAAGCTGTGGAAGTATAGAAGAGTTGTTTTGCGAGTTGAGTTGTGGTTAGAAATTAATTTTTTCCTCACCTTATTAGTTGGAATTTTATCCAGAAAGGTAAATTTTGTAATTGGTTCTATATGTAATACTATAGTGTATTATTAATATTAAGTATGCGAATTCGTGTTATTTGTTCTTGTTGAAAAAGTTTTAACTTTTTAGTAAAAATGTCGATAGATTAACGCATAAAGGCTCAATACTAAGTAGATAATAAAATAATTAGGTTAGTAATGTCTTACTTTTAATACGATCATGAAGTGATGAAAATTGGATCATTACATATGGATTCCCTATCTCGCCATTTGAATATGACTCCTCATTCTCAATGCTTTCCCGTTGTGGATCTCGTCCATTCATGGCACACCCATTCTCCATCTATGAAGTTTAAATGAACACTTTTACAATTCACACGCTCTATGAAATAACAAAAATAGGACATATCTATACACCATATTTAAGAAAAGAAAAATGTGACAAATTCACGCAACATTTCTTCCAAAAGTGAGAGACATACACACAAGTCGATAATCCATAATATATGTAGCATTTCACAAACCAAAACCAATTTTTATTTCTTTCAAGTATTAATACTAATCCTCCATACAAAGAAAATACAGTGGTTCACAAATACAAGTTTATTTATTAGGACCAACTCAAATCCCTATATGCCAGCACTATTTTATAGAAATTACTCCAAAAAATAGAAATTGCATAAATCGCAACATACATACGAACAGCTACACTCTCCGCCAAGGATAAAAGAACTAAGCTAATTTCCCCATCATATTACCATAGCAAAGATCAAAAGAAACACAACATAATTACCTCACGATCTTTATACATATGTGTATGATGCGTGCGTATTTTTAGTGTTTTTCTCTTGGAATTCTCACTAATAAACTTAGAATTATTGCAAGATAGATAGTAATTTAATAATTAATTGAACAATACTTTGAGTTAGTGTGCATTTAGTGGTTACAGGAGAATTTAAAAGAGAATTGGTGAATATTGGAGAAAAAGAGAAGCAAAAGCAGAAGGAAGAACCAAAAGTTGTAGACAAGTGCAACAAGAATTGGCGTGGAAGCTATCAATCCTGGCCTCTTCAAACTCCAATAATAATAACTTAAACCATAAAACTCCAAATGAACTGATTCTAATGCCATTAGAAAGCTAACGTTTAGATCTTTCTAACGATATATAATAGTCTATCGTAAACAATGAATCTAAAGGTGTAAATCATCATTCTAAGCCAAGTACAAAAAGACGAAAAAAAGGATGTTAGGCGTACGCATGCCGTATGCATATGCATGAATCCCAATTCAAGTACAACATGGAAAAAGTCACGTAGTACATGAGCTACTGGCAGCCTGACCTCTTCACCTTTAAAAGAGCATACCTTGAGTTACAGAGATTCAAATGACTTGGTTTTAGTGGCATGAGAAAGCTAACTCCAAGAGCTTTCCAACGATATATAATACTTTATAGTTGACATGAGTCTCACACAACTTGTCATGCAACCAAAGCATGTGAAGCCTCTAGAAGCACTCTCAGCAAGCGTAAGCCAAGGGGCATACAATGTAGCAGTCACGCGTACGCATATAGCATGCGTACGCCAACAAGAGATTTTTAGGAAGCTATGTGTATGCATGATGCATGCATACACGCAAGTTGGTTTATGTGTAGTACATGGAATTCACCACATAACATTAGGGCATATCAAAGGGCTGAATTGAAGGAATTGGCTCACGTACAACATAGCCTAGTTCACGTTGTATGTGAGCACAGCAAAGAATGCATTCCAAAGCCAAACATACATCACTTTTCTACTTCTAATTTGTGAAATTGATTTCTTCTTAAGAAACAGTTTTTGTTCTTCATCTTAAAAGACTTGAATATGTTGGAAAATAATTCTTCTCTGACTTGAATGTTCTTAATCTCTTGGAAAAGTTGATTAATTGAATTAAGCTTGAAATCCGATTCTCATAATTCTTAAGTCTTGAAACTTGATTGATAAGTGACATAAAATCAACTAGGTTAAATTCTTATGAATTGTGTGGTTTTATAAATTAGAGACGTGCTTACCTCTTTTCTTAATTAAGTGACAAAGGGATTAGCGTTTGATTAGGTTAAAGAGAAATTAAATCACCAAGAGATTGGGGTTTAATTTACTAATGATTTACCATAAATGAATCGTTGCATGATTTGGGTAGCTAGAAATTGAAAAATATTAATTTGGAAGTTCTAAGATATTTGAAACCTTAACTTTCTTAATCATACATCCTTTTCATACTCACTGTTTTCTCCTATTTTGCTTCGGTTCCTTGCTGTTTATGCTTAAAGTTTCAAAAACCCTAATTTGATTGTCTGACTAGATTAATCGATTAATTTTACTTGCTTAATCCATTAATCGTCATAGGATCGATCCTCACTTCCCTGAGGTATTACTTGATACGACTCGGTGTACTTACCGGAGGTTTTGTGAATTGAAAAATCTGCATCAAGTTTTTGGCACCGTTGCCGGAGACTAATTGTGGTTAACAAACTACCGATTGATTGATTACCTAGATTAGACCCTTTTTTATTTTTATTTATTTACTGTTTAATTTTATTTCCCCTGGGAATTCTCTTAACATAGTGAAGGGGGTTCCAATTTAATTTTCTTATTATTTTGTCTATGTAGAATAACATAAATATAGAACCGCTTCAATACAATCCTGAGATTGAAAGAACTCTTAGGCGGTAGAGGAAACAAGCTAGAAATCTAAGAGTTAAAGAAGAGATTGAAGAAGTGGTTGAAGAAGGATTTATTGGATAGAGCATGGCAGACAATCCTCACAATGCCTCCCCCTAGGAGAACTCTTGGTTCTTTCACTAAGTTGTGGAAGCAGCATTGTAATGCCTACTATTAATGCTAATAATTTTGAACTGAAGTCGTAGCTTGTTACATTGGTTCAGCAAAATTGTCAGTTCAGTGGGAGCCCGCAGGAAGATCTGAGTCTGTTTATCTCAATTTTTTTCGCAAATTTGTGACAAATGGCGCCCTAGCTGAAGTTTACCAACTATTGCTCTTTCCTTTTGCTGTGAGAGATCAGGCTAAGCAGTGGCTAGAGAATTAGCGCAAGAAAAGCATAGCCACATGGGATGACTTAGTCACTTAGTTCCTAAACAAGTTCTTTCCATCTCAGAGGTTGACTAAGCTCAGAACCGATGTTCGAACCTTCAGACAGCATGAAGGAAAATCCCTCTATGAAGTTTAGGAGAGGTATAAGGAGATGCTTAGAAAGTATCCTCAGGACATGTTTACTGACTGGGTCCAGCTTCAGATATTTTATGATGGGATCACCCCTACCTCAGGAATGTCACTGGATAATTCGACTGGAGGATATTTGCATATGAAGAAAACTACTGAGGAAGCACAAGAATTGATTGAGAAGGTGGCGAACAATCAATATCTCTACTCTTCTGAAAGATCAGCAAGAAAATGACTCATCGAGTTTGATGCTTTGGATACCCTTGACGAGCGGATTTCTGCTAGTAAAGAATTTCATCAGAAATAATCGCATTGTAAGTATAGTTTCTAAACCAACAGAAAATCCTTTCGTACAAAAGTTTGGTTGTCACAAGTAACAAAACCCAATAAAATTTATAACCGAAGTATTGAAACTTCGGGTCGTCTCTCAAGGAATTGCAGGGAAGTATGATTTATTATTGGTTATGGAAAGGTATCTTTTTGGGTTTTTGAAATAAGGAACAAGTAATTTAAATGGCAAGAAAAATAAATTAATAATTAGAAAAGCTCTTAGCAAGGTATGAGAACTGGAAATCCTGTCCTAGTTATCCTTATCACTGGTGATGAGAATTTTTTATTACTCCCACTTAGTTAACCCTTACTAAATAAAGGAAAGTCAAGTGGACTAATCAATTTGATTCCTCAAGTCCTAGTCAACTCCTATGGAAAGAGTAGCTTTAGAGGGATGCAAATCAATCAATAAATTCCAATTTTCAATCATCAGCTGAGTTTGATAACTCAAGTGTCACCAATTACTCAACCAAAGCCAAAAGGGGAAAAATCCAAATTATTTATATAATAAATAAAAGAAAGCAATCATAGATCTGAAATACCTCAATGTGTATTAAATAGAAAATCAAATTAAACATAGGAATCCATAAACCAAATTGGGAAAATAAACAAACTAAAGTAATAGAATAATTAAAAGTAGAAGAGAAAGGAACATTGAACCTGGAATGAAGAAACAATCCTAAAACTAAGAGAAATCCTAAATCCTAAGAGAGAGGAGAGAGCCTCTCTCTCTAGAAAACTACATCTAAAACCTAAAATTATGAATTATGTATGTTGTGTCCATTCCCCCTTTGAATGGATGCATTCTCCCACTTTATAGCCTCTAATCTGTGTTTTCTGGGCTTGGATATTGGCCGAAAAGGATCCAGAAATCGCTAGGGGCAAATTCTGCAACTTTCTGCACGTGGCGTCTGTCACGCGTGCGCGTGGGTCACACGTGCGCGTCATTTGGAAGTTTTCCTTGTCACACGTACGCGTCAGCCATGCGTACGCATCGCTTGTACTTTGCACTACGCATGTGGTCGCGTCGTCCACCCATGCGCGTCGCTTGGGTTCTGCGTGAGTCATGCGTCCGCGTCGTCCATGCGTGCGCGTCGCTGCCATTTCTGTCAAAACTTCATTTTCGAGCGTTCCTTCCACTTTTGCATGTTTCCTTTCTATTCTCTAAGCCATTCCTACCCTGTAATCTCTGAAAACACTTAACACACATATCACGGCATCGAATGGTAATAAGAGGATATTTAAACATAGCAAATTTAAGGCCAAAGAAGCATGTTTTCGATCATAGCACAAAGTTAGGAAGGGAAATGTAAACCCATGCAATTAGTATGAATAAGTGTGCAAAGACTTGATAAAAACCACTCAATTGAGCACAAGATAAACCATAAAATAGTGGTTTATCAACTCTCTTGGCTCAGAATAAAATTATGTCCCAATAAATTAATGCAATTACTCAACACCTAGGAGAAATACAAGTATCAGCAGTGAGCTCTCAAGAGATTAATTCCTATGGTGTAGGTAATAGATTTTCTCATGGTTAAGGCTGAAGTATGGACAATCTTCTCTAGAACAAGTGACTCACATGGGCAATCCTTCAAAACCACCTCAGAATGATCCCTACTCTAATACTTTAATCTCGGTTAGAGAAAACACCCAAATTTTGGGTGGAAAAACCAAAACCAGAGGCCTAACCAATTTAACAACACCCACAAGCCCAATCATTTCAATAACCACTAGCAGAGCACCTTCATTAACCATCACCACAACCCTAATAACCCCCTGTGAACCATTCTCACGAACCACCAACTCCTTCACAACCAACCCAGCAAGATCCGCAAAGGCTTTCTAATCTGGAACTTACCCTAAAAAATTTTCTCAGAGCACAACCGCATTCATGCAAGAAACTAGAAGTTTCATAGAGAAAACAAGAACCAATTTCAAAAATCAAGCTGCCTTAATTAGGAATTTGAAGGTGCAAGTAGGCCAAATCGCTCAACAGTTAGAGAAATCCACAGATTTTCTTACCAATACAATTGAAAACCCAAGGGAAGAGTTCAAGACCATTTACTTGAGAAGTAGAAAGGTGGCAGGAGAAGAAGAGAAGGAAGAAACCAAGAAGGAGGAGTTCACTATCAGGACAAAAAAGGAAGTTCTAGAGGACATTCATCAAGAAGAGCACATGTAGCCCAGCCTCCAACAATCAATTCTAGCTATAGAAGTACCACCAAAAAGAGAGAATTATAATGCCTGAATACAAGCCAAGAATTTCGTATCCTTAAATGCTTCAAGAAAAAAAACAAGGAGAAACAATATTCCAAATTCTTAGAGATATTCAACACTTTTCACATCAACATTCCATTCATAAAAGCTCTTGAACAAATGCTCTTATATGCTAAGTTTATGAAGGATTTGTTGTCCAAGAATAAATTATTGAAGGAGAGCCAAATAGTGGTGATGACTAAGGAGTATAGTGTAATTATTCAAAGGAGTGCCAACAAAGAAGAAAGATCCAGGGAGTTTTTAAATTCCTTGCACTATTGGTAATACTACCTTTGATAGAGATTTATGTGATTTAGGGGTAAGTATTAATCTAATGCCTTTGTCTGTGATGAAAAGATTGAAATTCAAGAGTTGAAGCCCACAAAAATAGCTCTACAACTTGCAGACAAATCAATGAAGCTTGCACATAGAGTGGTTGAAAATGTCTTGATCAAAGTGGGAAAATTCTTTCTCCTAGTAAATTTTATCATTCTTGACATAGAGGAAGATGAACATACCTCCATCATTCAAGGGAGGCCTTTTCTAGCCACTGTACAAGCCCTTGTTAATGTTAAAAAGGATGAGTTAATGTTGAGGGTGCATGATGAGCATCAAGTCTTTCATGTTTTCTAAACCATGTATCATTCAAGTAATCAAGAGGATTGTAAAAAGGTTAAAGCCAAGGACCCGAATCTGAAGGAAGAACCTAATGAATCACTTCTAGAGGTCCCTTTTTCATACTTGAGTAGAAAGGAAGAGACAGAGAAGGTGAAGCACTACAAGGTTTTTGTTTATTTGTGGAGGTTTTTTTTCTTATTTGTGGAGGTTTATAACCACCACCAAATGGTTTGTGGGGGTTTCCAAAACCCCCAAAATTTGAGGTGCTACGAGGTCTTTTGTGGGGGGTTTTTAACAACCTCCACAATTTATTCAGTAGGGGTTTTGTGTGTGTTTAGTGGAGGTTTTATATTTAACTTTTGTGGGGGTTTTAGATCACTTTTGTGGTAGTTTAAAACCCCCACAAATCGATTTTTCAATTTGACACAAATTAACTATTTTGTGAGGTTTTCAAACCTCCACATCTTGTAGTTATTTATTTTTAATTTCAAATCATTCATTAATCTTAATTTAAAACCCTAAACATTCATTAATCTCATCTCATTTACATATTCTCAAATTAAAAATTTATTTTTTAATATCAAAATTTAAAAACTAAATCTTTCATAATACAATTTCTCAATATAAGACATAATTCTAAATATCTATAACCTTCATTAGCTTCTCCACCACAACCTTCATTAGCTACAGTGCAACACAGCATGCTACAGACAAACATTCTAAGAATAGAAGGAATAAAATAAAAATATACAAAGGAAATATCTTCTTTCATGAATCAACTTGTATCTTTTACAAGCTGCAACATCAAACTATCCATTCGAGATGCACAAAATTCAACAAGAAATAAAAGTCTAAAAGGGAACAAATGAAATGATACAAACATGCAAGCATAAAGTTTTAATTCAGTAGAATAAGTAAACATATAAACTCTGAATAAAAGTAAACAGTAAAGCTAATTTTAGAAAAAACAAAAGATGCTATACTTTACAAAGAGCTCTGTATTCCTTCTCAAGGCACTTGATACATGTCTTCAAGCAGTATAAATAGCAAGCCCTTACACAGTTCTTTGTCTCTTTATTATAGTGTCCTCTGACAAGTTCATCTCCTCCAATGTCAACGTTACTACCTCTAAACTTGGCCACAATATTCCATCCATATCTACCAGTGACATCAAAGCAGGGCTTGAGCCTCACAACACCCTGAAAGAAATAGTTCAGTGACATCAAAAGGACCAGTTTGAACATAGATGAGCTTCATATCTACTAGTCCACCTATGCCTAAATAATTTAACAAAGATTTATTAATAAGAAAGCAATTATATATGCAAATCATTGAATCTATTATTGTTCAAACACTAGTCTTTCTAACAGCAACAAAAGCACCAACCTTGTAACACCTCTATATTGAGATGTTCTCCGGCCAAAGGTATCAATGGATTTTCTATGAGCAATTTGCTTCTGGTTCTGCTCCACCATTTCATCATGCACCCTCTTCTTTGTAGTGCTCATGACAGCATGTGATGCTTGATGTGAGGATGTGACATAACTTGATTGGGAGCTTTGACTCATGGATACACAAAATTTCCGAAACCCACAACTTGGACACGGACATATTATCTTACTATTCTCAATTTTTCCATGTTGAAATGCAAAATCCAAGAAGTTTTCTAGACCGACTATGTATTCATCTGAGTTTCGTCGCTTAGCAATCCAAGATTTATCCATTGTTGCTAGTTAAACTTCAAGTAGGAAAAAATAATTACTAGACGTGTACTACTAAAAAATATATATGGGACTTCTAACATAATAAACTACAAAGCTATAATAGACTTCTAATATATTTAAAACAAAATAGGATATAATTATTATCTTACCTCAACAAGTGGTGAGAGAAAAATCAGTACCCACTTTAATCCCAGAAATAGAAAAAACCTAAGCAAATGCATAATAAAACCAGAAATAAAATCAGTAACCACTTCAATATTGAATTTTTCAAGCAAGAGTAACAACTAGTCCTCAAACTCAAGAATAAAAGCATCAGTTATTAAGTAGAACATAACTGTGATAGATAAATAATCATAGATATAGAACAAGAATGCAAATGGAGATGTTAAAGGTTAAGTATGAATTTTCAATTCTATAACACTGCCCTCTACAAAATTAGAATCACTGTGAAAATTAAAGTTCGTAACATTCAATCAAGTAATGTCTCCAGCGTGTGTTACTTTTTATAATGACATGGAATGCCTCTTCCTTTACTTCTAATATAAGAAAATTGAGAGTTCTTAACAGATTTACAATTATAGTTGCATAAATATGAGAGATCATTCAGATACAACAAAAGCCAAATATAAAAAATAAAATTAGTCAAGAAATGAGATACAATAACTTTCTTTTAAAATGGACAATCTTAAAAAAAAAAAGAAAGAGCCTTCTTTATAAAATTGATATTCACAAGCAAAAGACTATTATTAGAGTTTACCTTATATAATAATAATCCAAACATATTAAAGGTTTGAGGGCAGGGACCATATAAATATTTTAGACAAGGTTAGTTTTAGCTACTAACTAAGAGTATTTACTATATGTTGTTGTGTTTTGCTACTAATAATAAGGATTTTAGCTTAAAGTAGATTAACTAATTAAATTGAATCGAAGTTTGAAGGGTGTGTGGGGCTAATTTGACTAGAAGAATAATTGGTTGAATTGATGATGGTAAATGCTAAACATAATTGTGTCCAAACTTCAAACCATATCATTCACTTCTTTTCACAATCACAAAGAAAATTAAGATTTGGTTACCGTTGAGTGTGCCTTGTTCATTCCAAGAAATTTGATTTCATGAGTCAAATTATTCAACGTATTAGAATATCTTTGAATGATAATTCTAAAAAAAAAATAAAAACATAATCATAAACTCGAGCTAACTAGCTAGATATACATGTCTTATTCTTTTTTTTTTTTTGCAAGACATCAATTATTTTGAGCTGTGTGTAGAGGTAATATATAAAGCCAGCCATTTTAATTAGAGCTACTACATTACTAGGTTTACGATGAGAAATTATGTACATACCTCTTTTTATTATGATATAAAATAACTACTGCTAAGTTAAATATTAGAGAATGTCCTAAAAATCAGTATGGTTTTTCCAACCACATGAAAATTAAAACAGATCAAACTCCATTTTTTTCAAATAAATCCCCCTCCCACTAGAAATTTTACAGAAAATTATAATACACTAAAGAATATAATAAGAATATGCACATGAATGACAACAAAAAAGAAATAATACCATAGAATAAACACTTTCAAAAAGAATCTACATGAGTGGAAGTGCTCAAACCAAATTACAGGACAGAACAAACAAATTGTGAACAGGAAAAAATTCGCGCATTATGCTAGAATAAACAATAGCTTACTTGATGTATTTCTTTCTACTGGTTAAAAAAGTTACTTCCTATGAGTTTAAATATGTGATATCACATTTCATCATTTGTCACAAGCAAGCATCTGAGTTTTACAGCAGCATAAAGCCAATACCTGAAATTCAGAATAGAGATCAGAGCATGATTTTGCATGCATGATTTGCACATCAAGCATTCAAGTTTCCATTTTCAGAGAAACATAGACAAAGGAATCTTTTCTATTTTATTATATCATAAGAATCAGAACAATACAATGGTACATAACAGCCAACACGGACCATTATAAAAAATCCGAAGACATTTGATACCAAGTAATCTATATGGAAGCATTTCTTTATCAGAAGTTCATTGCCCAAAATGATATACTTAAGATTCAATTATATTTATGAAGAATGTCAAGTTAATTCAAAACAACTAAAACGTTAACAAAAATTTAAAGTTTATTTATTTCAGTCTATCTAACTTGACAAATAAGAAACATCAATATCATGCACCTTGCAGATTTCAATCATCTATTGTAGGCACACAATAAACCTATCTATTGATATGGCTGGCTGAAGAGTGACATAACATTTGATTCTCCTGACATGTTGTGTCTCTTATAAACTGGTCTATTGAAAACTTAAATGATATAGAATACCAAATAGTGTATGAGATACAAGCGCAGATTTAGCGTATCGCCCAGCAAACAATGGCATAAGAGGTGCATTAACACACTAAAATTAGCATTAATACACTAACATTATAACTTTCCAAAGCTGTACCTTTTTTAGGTTAAAAGTCATGTAGTTGCTTTTTGCATGGTAAACCAAGTAATTTTAAAGCTACAAACTCACCTCTTCCAGTTTCCCATCTTTGGCAAGATGGATGATCTTGTCTTTTTTGCTGTAGACATATGATCTCTCTTTCATGACAGTCTTTGCAATATCCAATGTTCTGCGGGATCTAGAAATAATAAGTACTTGCAAGCTAGTTTACTAATTAACTAAGAGTAACTAAAAAGAAATTCAAAACCAAAATTTAACCATATAATTGAATTGGTGCCTCAAACAGTAAAAGAACATTGCTATCAGTAAATTTAAAAAAAAGCATGGCTATAAAATCTTGTCAATCAGTTATGGCTAACTCAAAGAGGAAGTTTAATTTGTTGTGTACCTTATTATATAGCGCACGCAAACTTCAAAACTATAATGTTAATTGATGATTGGATTTTTGATGGTATAGAATTTCACAAATGAATTCTCGTTGCAAGTATAGTTTCTAAACCAACAATAATCCTTTCATACAAAAGATTGTTTGTCACAAGTAACAAACCCCTAAAATTAATAACCGAAGTATTGAACCTCGGGTCGTTTTCCCTAGGAATTGTAATGAAGTGTCTTGTTATTGGTTGTGAGTTATTTTGGGGTTTTTTTAAGATTTTATACAAGAAATATAAATGGCAAGGAAATAAACTAACAACTAACAAAGCTTTTGGCAAGATATGAGTACTAGAAGTCCTATCCTAGTTATCCTCCTCAATTGTGATAACAAATTGTCCATTACTCCCACTTAGTTAACCTCTAATCATGGAGGAAAGTCAAGTGGATGAATCAATTTGATTCCTCAAGTCCTAATCAACTCCTAAAGGAAAGACTAGCTTTAGAGGCATTCAAATCAATTAGCAACTTCTAATTACCAATCAACAAAGGAATTAGATAACTCAAGAGTCACTAATCACTCTACCTAGGCCAAGAGGAACAAAACCTACACTAAAATCCAACCAAGCATTTCATCAAACACTTGGAAGGCATAAAAGGAAAGCATAGTAAATCAACAACAAGAACAAGATCTAACAACAATTATTGCAAAGAATTAACAACAACAAATCAAAAGGAACACAATTATTATGAATTACCTTGATTGAATTGAAAGAGAAAGGAAGGAACAAAAGTAGATCTACAACAAAATACAAGAACAACATAAAGGAAATTACAACAAAAGAATAGAGAAAGATGAATGTAACAACAAGGAATTAAGAGGATAGAAGTAGAAGAAGATGAATTAAAATCTAGATCTAAGAACTAAACCTAATCTTAATCCTAAACCTAGAGAGAAGTGAGAGCTTCTCTCTCTAGAAACTACTTCTAACTACTAAACTAAGCTAAACTAAAACTAATGGTAACTAACATCTAAATGTTGTGAAGTATGTTGATTCCCCCTTCAATTCTTGGCTTAAATAGCATCAGAAATGAGTTGAATTGGGCCTACAAGGCTCTAGAATTCGCTGGCCACGTATTGCTTTAAGTGGATCATATGGCAGCAACAACGCATGCGCGTACAGTGCACATGCGCGTCACCATACGTGTAGCAACTATGACAAATCTTGTATCATTTCGAAGCCTCGGATGTTAGCTTTCCAACCCAACTGGAACCGCATCATTTGGACCTCTGTAGTTCAAGTTATGGTCGATTAAGTGCAAAGAGGTCGGCTTGACAGCTTTTGCGATTCCTTCATTTCTTCATGAGTTCTCCATTTTTACATGCTTTTCCTTCATTCTTTTGGTCCAATCCTTGCCTCCTAAATCTGAAATCACTTAGCAAACATATCAAGGCATCTAATGGAATCAAGGAGAATTAGATTTAGCTATTTTAAGTCCTAAAAAGCATGTTTTCACTCTTAAGCATAATTAAAGGAGAAGTTATAAAACCATGCTATTTCAATGGATAAATGTGGGTAAAAGGTTATAAAATCTCCTAAATCAAGCACAAGATAAACCCTACAAATGGGGTTTATCATTAATTCAAAACTTCAAAGCTGAACATTTCTAACTTATAAGCTGAACATTTCTGGTTTATGCTCAATCTGGCAACAAATTATGTTAATTCATGTGAATCAGTTATGTATAATCAAGTGCACTATCAATATTTCCAAAGATTTTATTGATAAATAAACTAAACATAGCTCAACCCACTCTGATTTTGTAGAGGTATGTTCTAAAAATAATAGAATGGAGCAAGAACAGCACCTTGTAATGATCAAATGCCACTTCATTAGAATAATCCATTATCAATGAAACAGAGTTCCAATAAAAGTCTATCAAATTCAACCACCATATCATAGAACAAACTAATTTCTCATTTGAAACACCACCAGATAAAAAGAATGGAGAAATTAAAATCAAATAAAATAAACTGCACATAACATGGTTAACCCGTTCGTCCACTAAAGGAAACGGCACAAAACAAAAACCAAACATGAAGAAGAAGAAGAAACAGCAATACAGAAATAGCTGAGAAAAAAGAAAGAACACATTTAAGAAAATCCAGATGCAGAGCGAATGGAATTTGCAAGGATCTGATATGTGAGGAGTTTACCATTCTGGCGATGAAATCCTCGTAACGAATCTTACCATCGGGGCCAACATCAACCTCCCTGATCCAGAATCTCTCGATCTAGAAGCTCTCTACCACAACGGACACGGCAGTGGTGATGGTGCCGGCGGCGAAAATGACAGCGGGAACGACGGTGAAAATGGCGATTTTGTTTGAAGCCGATGACAATGGATGGTGAACGAAGTTCTCGATCCAGAAGCTCTCTTTCTCTCTGAGCTATAACCCAGACTCGTGTGGAAAGAAAGGGAAAATTAGGTTTTGTTTCAAAATTAGGTTTTGTTTCAAATCTTAATTTTAATTAATTATTAGTGGAGGTTTTTTAAATTGCCATAAATAAAATGTATTGTGGAGGTTTTTAAAAACCTTCACTAAAATACTCCCACAAATAAATAAAAATTTTGTAGTGCAGCAAGCTGACTACTCAATTGAAACCTCAGATTTTGCAACCAGAGCCTCCCTTTCCAATCAACAAACATCTGACATCAACCCTAAGTTTGGTGTTGGGTGTGTATCAAAAAAGGAGGAAGCTGCAAAGAAGAAAGTGTCTAGAGGGTGGAGGGACAAGAAAATTCCTACTGAAGACTTTTTATCCGTAGACAAAGTAGTGCTACCTCACCACCCAGAAGGAAATTCAAGGTGAAAGGGGAAGAGGTGAAGCACTATCAACCTCAATCTTAGCAGAGAACAACCATTAAGCTAGTGATGTTAAAGAAGCACTTGTTGGGAGGTAACCTAATGTTTGGTATCTTCTTTTCATTCATATTTTTGTGTTTCTTTTACTTAATTCTTTATTATTATCTTATTTCCTACTATGCATGAACAGTCACAAGAGTTTGGAGCAAAAGATTTGAATGAGGACACGTGATTCCATTTAAAGTTTGGTGTCGTTAAAGTTCTCACGCCACGTACAACGTAGTTGAATTATTCACTCCCAAGAAAAATTTCTAGTCCAGCGTACAACGTAAAGTTTTCACGTACTACGCCAAACTAAGCAAGAGTCATGCATACACTGCCGTATGGGTACGCATGCTGGTGAAAATTTTGGCGTTGCGCAAACGCGTGCTGCACGCATACGCGCGAGTAGCATTTTGCGTATTACGTGAGATTTCTCACGTAGAACGCATGGATCAAAAGCTGCCCCCAGAGAACATTTGTGCTTTCACGTACAACGCCAGCAACCTCACGTACAACATCAAGCACTTGCCCATTCCCAGAAAAAAAAAATCACGTACGTGACGTTGAGCACGTCGTACGCTAGGGCATGCTTCCTGCTTCATATCTTGCTTTATTTTCATTATTCACGTAGTACGCTAGTACAACACTTGCTTCATTCTTCAATGCATGCTCCATTTGGTTTATATTTCATTGGCTTATCCTTCATATAATTCCCTTGAGTAACGCATGCATCTTATCATCATTCCGTGCCTTATTGCTTCATGCAGGCTTCTTGCATTATATAATTCATATTATATGCATGCCTTTCTTTAATTCAAATTGATTAACGCATGATTCTCTAGTGATTTATGAACCGCATGCCTCATATAAGTCTTCATGCTTCAATGGATGCAATTAAGCATAGTATAGTTCATAATGCCTTATGCATGCATGCTTGCTTCGTTGCTTCATTAATTAATACGAATGTCTTATATGGTTTCATTTAATGCATGCAATTTTTTTTGTTTCCTTTGATTATGGCGTTAGTTTCCATTGAATGCATGCATAAGTTTCCTTTGGTTATAGCTTATATGTTTTCCTTCATGCTTCATGCGTCCGTGCCTCTTGAGTCACGCTTGCTTCAAGGGCCACGCTTTCAAAAGCGTGGCTTAAGACTTTAAAACGTATCTAAAACTTTAAAGTGTGTCAACATTTTTTCTATTATTTCCTACCGGATTCATCAACTTAAAGGGGTTGAAAAATATATATATTTTTTTCATGGAATCTCTACAAACTCCACCATCAAGACTATTGCTTTTATCAAGGCACATGCATTGGTTTTTCCTAAGAAATTAGTCATCACTTTTGGTATTTTCTTTTCATTCTTTTTTATTGTTTTTTTAAGGTTGTGTATGTGTTTATGGAGTAAGTTTGGTGTGCTACACCAAATTCACATCCCATTGGTACTTAACTTAGTTCACATAGATTGTATCACACTAAGTTTAGTGTTCTCACATCAAATTTAGTGTTACCACATTTACCATGCAAACACAATAGCAACCTCATTATAATACTTTATTTTGGCTTCCATTTTATTTTGTTTTGATATAAGTATTTCTTTTAATTAAATAAGTCCTGCATTAATTAAATTCTTTTACGTGATAATCCTGTTTTCATCACCATTATTTTTTGTTTTCTTTGATGCTTGAAGACAAGCAATTATTTTAAGTTTAGTGTTTAAGATTATACTCTACATATTCTAAAAGGTGATGAAGAAGAAGATGATAAAGAGAAAGGCAAAAAGAACTAAAGTTGTTTCCTTCTTTTTTTAATAATATGCATGTGTTTCATTTTTTTATCTTATATAATGGATTTAAAATTTCTAAATATCTTGTCTCACACAATCCACAATTAATTGTGCTTGCTCCGGAATTTGAGTAAGGAGCCATGTGCTAGGAAAATAAACTAAAAGAATAGGGATTACTTATAAAGAGCATGACAAATTGAGTTTGGGAAGCCAAACTAACTAAGAGTGTTCAACATGATCTGAGCTATTACAGAGGACTATTATAGGATTTTTACACTTGACAAAATCTTGAAGAAGCAATAATATAAGAAAAAAATAAGTAAGAAAAATGAGTTATAAGAGAAACCAAAGGCTCTGAGTACTAATAACTAAGAAAATTAAAAGAAAAATAAGTTCAAAGAGCATTCTAGTCAAGTGCTTATGGTGCTTATGTACCAAGCGAAAAGCTTGAAATCAAAGCATTAAAAGTCAAAGTTAGGCTTAAGGTGCAAAGCACCCCCTAAAATGAGAAAGCCAAAGGTTCTGAGCACCAATGATGGAGAAAAATGAAAAGATAAAATAAGCTCAAAGAGCTCCTTAACTATGTGCTTGTGGTGTCTATGTATCAAGCCAAAAGTTTGAAAATAAAATATTTAGAGTCACTGCTAGGCTCAAGGTGCAAAGCACCCAATAAACTTAATTAATGGAAAGAAAGTAAAACAAGCTTGCTTCAAGGTGATGATTCAAGGAAGATTTCTATAATCTAATCCAAACAAAAGCCTTGAAAGATCATAATCAATTGTGTTGAATTGTGCATAAGTAAAACGGTTAACCAAACTCATTTAGATTGCATTCTTTTACCGCTGTATCATAGGGTTAAGATATTTGCATTAAGCCATGATTCTTTGCTTGCTTGAGGATAAGCAAGATTTTAAATTTGTATTGTGATGTGTGCGCATCTTTAGTATTTTTCTCTTAGAATTCTCACCAATAAACTTAGAATTATTACAAGATAGACAGTAATTTAATGATTAATTGAGTAATACTTTGAGTTAGTGTGAATTCAGTGGTTACAAGAGAATTTAGAGGAGAATTGGTGAAGATTGGAGAAAAAGAGAAGCAAAAGTACAAGGAGAAACTAAAAGTTGAAGACAAGTGCAACGAGAATTGGTGGAAGCTGTCAATCCTTATCTCTTCACACTCCAACAAGATTAACTTGATCTACAAAGCTCCAAATGAAGTTATTCCAGTGCTATTGGAAAGCTAACTTTTAGAATTTTCCAACGATGTATAATAGTCTATAGTGAACACTGAATCTAAGGGTGCAAATTATCATTCTAAGCAAGTACAAAAAGGAGAAAAAAAGGGATGTCACGCGTACGCATGCCTCATGTGTACGCATGACTCCCAGTTTGCGTACAACGTGGAAAAAGTCACATAGTACGTGAGCTGCTGGCAGCCTGACCTCTTTACCTTCAAAGGAGCATAACTTGAGTTACAAAGATTCAAATGACTTGGTTTCAGCGGCATTAGAAAGCTAACTTCAAGAGCTTTCCAATGATATATAATATTTTAAAGTTGGCATGAGTCTCATATAAATTCTCATGCAACCAAAGTACGTGAAGCCTACAAAAGCACTCTCAGCAAGCATAAGCCAAGGGGCGTACAACGTAGCAGTCACGCGTACGCATACAGCATGCGTACGCGCAACAAGAGATTTTTGGGAAGTCATACAAACGCATGACGCATGCGTACACATAAGTTAATTTTTGCGTAGTACGTGGAATTCACCACGTACAACGCTAGGGCATATCAAAAGGTCGAATTGAAGGAATTAGCTCACGTACAACATAGCCTAGTTCACGTTGTACGTGAGCCCAGAAAAGAATGCATTCCAAAGCCAAACGCACTTCACGTACAACATGGTACAAGCTACGTACTACGTGGGTTTTCATGCGTCTCTCAGGAATTCAATTCAATATCAACTCTTCTCCAATTTTTCAACCTTTTGGAAGATAAATCACAAGCCCATTGATGACAGCATTAATTGAAGATTACAAGGAGATAAAGATTGGAAGTTATGCTAGAGAAAATCATTAATAAGATAGATTTGATTTGTTTTAGTTTTGATTCTGTTTTAATTTGAATTTGAATTTTAAATTAGGGTTAATATTTAAGGTAAAGGGAGACTGGAGCTTCGGAAGGGGCTCTTCTTCGGCAATTTTGAGTTTTAATTTCTTAAAGATTTCAAGGACGAGCATAAGTTTCTAATTCTCATCGGTTAAGGTTAGGAGCTCTGTTAATTATATGGATTAATGCAATAAATTTTCTACCTCTAATTTGAGCAATTGATTTCTTCTTAAGAAACGATTTTCGCTCTTCATCTTAAATGATTTGAATATGTTGGAAAATAATTCTTCTCTGACTTGAATTTTCTTAATCTCTTGCAAAAGTTGATTAATTGAATTAAACTTGAAACTCAATTCTCATAATTCTTAAGTATTGAAACTGGATTGATAAGTGACATAAAATCAACTAGGTTAAATTCTTATTAATTATGTGGTTTTATAAATCAGAGACGTGCTTACCTTTTTTCTTAATTAAGTGACTAAGGGATTAACATTTGATTAGGTTAAAGAGAAATTAAATCACCAAGGGATTGAGATTTGATTACTAATGATTTACCATAAAAGAATCGTTGCATGATTTGGGTAAAAAGTGAAAAGCATTAATCCGAAAGTTCTATTATCTCTGAAACTTTAAATTTCTTAATCATACATCTTTTTCATACTCACAGTTTGCTTCTGTTTTGCTTCAGTTACTTGCTGTTTATGCTTAAAGTTTCCCAAAACCCTAATTTGATTGTCTAACTAGATTAATCGGTTGATTTTGCTTACTTAATCCGTTAATTCTCATGAGATTGACCTTCATCTACCTAAGGTATTACTCGATACGACCTGATGCACTTACTGATGTTTTGTGAATTGTAAAATCTGGATCAATACATGACCGATAACAAATATCATTTCACACCGGACCCAAGTTATAGCAAACACCTCAAACAAACAAGGATCTCAATTCCAATTACACCGATCTATTCGTCGGTTTCACAACACTAAACCCCAGTCAACCATCCCACACAACCCGCTCGGCTCCGCCGTCAACAACTCTGATTCCACTTTTGGCATAGATTCGGTGAATCGCAACTTGAGTGAAACGACCCCAAACGCCAAGTCACCAGGGACGGATGCATTCATTGAGTAGTGGGGGCAACTGCCCCCAGTGAAATTTCAGAAATTACTTAATACTTCATAATAAAATGTCTTAAATGCCCCCACTATATAATTTATTTTGACCCCACAACCCCAAATCAAATCCCTAACCCTTCTTTTCCCAATCTTCTTCATCTGCTCCAAGCCTCCAAGCTTTGCAGCCTCCAACTCCAACCTTCGCACTTCGCAGGTCGCAGCCCGCACTCGGCAGTCGTCAGTCGGCACTCTTGTCTCCAGATATTAGAGCCACTCCGCCGCTCCACGTCTCAGCCAGTGTCACGGCTCTCTCCCCGCTGACGTTTCTGGCTCTCCGGCCTCTGCCCTCCTGTCTCCAGAGTCACTGCCGTGTCTCCACATCTCCGCGTCTCCTTCTGCCTTCTTCTTCATCGATCGGTTCCGATCCGTTCGTCCTTCTTCTTCGAATACTGCAAATCTGTGATCTTCTTCTCTCTTTGGTTTTCAATCTTCAGTCTTCACTCTTCAGGCTTCAACAGAAAACGCCTGGCTTTTGTCCTGCTGCCGCTGAACGCCGCATAGATCCGTCACTGGCTACTGTCTACTGGGTTTTACACTTTTGCTTCCTAGAGTTCAACTGTTCAGATTCAATCTTGGATTTTTTTTGGTACAGTCATGAATCATGATTCACAGATCTGCAATTCTGCTTATTCACTTATTTGCTTCATTGTTGTTTGATAACTGATTTAGACATTTAGTTGTTAATTGTGAATTTGTATTGAATATTTGATTTTGTTCTGATAATCTGATGTAATGCAAGTTTAGTTTGATTAATTTATTTGTTAATTATTTTTGTGCATTGATTTAATTATTTTTGAAGACTTAATTTGTTCTGATGTATAAATACGAGAAAACAATATAAATCAGTCAATAATCAACTAATAGTCTAATATTGATTTTGAATTTTTGGATGTAGAAAGTAGAAATCTTCTGATGATTCCTTTTAATGATCTGATATATATTTGTTGATTAAGATGAAGCATTCTATTTGTTGCATCAGATTGGGAATTTTTAATTATTTCATAGCAGCTTGATTACCTAATACCCTCCTCTTGATTGGAATTCACAAGCATGAAGCATCCTCTTTAATCAATGATAAGGCAAAGAAATGAGTGGCTGACAAGAGAGACTGAAAATTATTTTTTTGTTGTTTTATTTAAATTATTTTGTTGGAATTCACAAATCACAAGCATTCTCTTTAAGCAATGATAAGGCAAATTCTGTTTAAGTAATGATAAGGCAAAGAAATGAGTGGCTGACAAGAGAGGCTAAAAATTATTTTGTTGTTGTTTTATTTAAATTATTTTGTTGTATACTTGTATTTATAATTTTATATTGTAATTTTTAATTTGTGTAGAATTGTGTATTTATAATTTTATAGTGTATTTTTAATTTGTGTATAATTTTATACTTGTATTTATAATTTTGTATTTATAATTTTATCTTATTAGTAATGGAGAAATATTTCAAAAGAACCTCATCATTGGAGATTGGATTCCAAAACAATTCATCGACTTCTTCTAATAAAAGGAGGTTTTTAGAATTTGAAGTAGATAATCTTATAGCAGATCCAGGACAACGACCAAAGATTTCAAGTTATCACCCGAATGACAGAGACAAAGTTAGATGTGCATATTTGCAAAAAGGTCCTTGTCAACCAAGGACTCACGATTTTCCGCAAACTGCTTGTGGTTCTTCTTTTCGAAGATTTAATCCTAATTGGTTTGATGACTATGGCAACTGGTTAGAGTATAGTATATCAAAAGATGCTGTTTTTTGTCTTTGTTGTTATCTTATGAAACCTGAGACTGAAGGTGGTGATGCTTTTGTAACTACTGGCTTTTCAAATTGGAAAAAAAAGGAGAGACTACAAATTCATGTTGGGATTCATGATAGCGCTCATAATCAAGCTTGGAGAAAATGTGAAGCACTTATGAGACCAAAACAACACATCACTGCTGCTATTGAAAAACAATCTGAGCAAGCTAAAAAGAATTATCAAATTCACTTGACAGCAACAATTGATTGTATTAGATTTCTTTTGCGACAAGGATTGGCCTTTCGTGGTAATGATGAGACAGATGATTCTGTTAACCAAGGAAATTTTTTGGAACTTCTAAACTTTCTTGCGCAACATAATGAAGAGATTGGTCGTGCTTTCAAAAATGCTCGTGGGAATCTTAAACTAATAGCACCCTCAATTCAAAAAGATATTGTAAGAGCTGCTGCAAGGGAAACGACAAAAGTTATTGTAGATGATCTTGGGGATGAATTATTTGCTGTATTGGTTGATGAAGCCCGTGACATTTCTATTAAGGAGCAAATGTCAGTTTGCTTAAGGTATGTGAATAAAGAAGGACAAGTTAGGGAGCATTTTCTTGGTCTTGTTCATGTTTCTAATACTAATGCTTTATCTCTAAAATTAGCATTGGAGTCATTATTAGAAACACATAATTTAAGTTTATCAAGAGTACGTGGACAAGGATATGATGGTGCAAGTAACATGCAAGGAGAATTTAATGGTTTGAAAACTTTGATATTGAAAGAAAATTCTTATGCTTTCTATGTACATTGCTTTGCTCACCAACTTCAGTTAGCTCTTGTAACGGTTGCAAAAAAACAAGTTGAAATTGCTTTGCTTTTTAATTTGTTAACTAATTTGTGCAATGTTGTTGGAGCTTCGTGTAAACGAAGAGATATGCTTCGTGATAGTCAAATGACTAAGACAATTGAAGCACTAAAAAGTGGAGAAATTTCTAGTGGGCGTGGTTTGAATCAAGAAATAGCTTTAAAAAGAGCTGGAGACACTAGATGGGGTTCACACTATGGAACTATACTTAGATTAATTTCTTTATTTCCTTCTGTGGTTAATGTTCTTGAATATGTTGAGGAAGATGGAAATAATTCAGAACAAAGAGCTGAAGCATGTCATTTATTGAATGTCATTCAATCCTTTGAATTCATTTTCAACTTGCACTTGATGAAAAATATCTTGGGAGTTACTAATGAGTTATCTCAAGCGTTACAAAGGAATGATCAAGACATTGTAAATGCTATGGCATTAGTCAAAGTGTCTAAGCAACGGTTGCAAAATATAAGAGATGATGGCTGGTCTCTTTTACTTGACGAAGTCTCACTGTTTTGTGACAAACATGATATTACTGTTCCAATCATGGATGATATATTTGTGTCACAAGGAAGATCAAGACGCAAAGCTCAAAAGATATCAAATTTGCATCATTTTCAAGTTGAGATATTCTATCAAGTAGTTGATAGACAACTTCAAGAACTCAATAATCGTTTTACAGAGGTGAATACTGAATTGCTTCTTTGCATAGCTTGTTTGAATCCAAGACACTCTTTTTTTGCATTTGATAAGGAGAAGTTGATCCAGTTAGCTCAATTCTATCCATTAGAATTTTCTTCCACTCAACTTTTGGCACTTGACAGTCAACTTGAGAACTTCATACTAGATGTGCGTTCTGATGATCAATTCTCAGACTTAAATGGAATTGGTGCTCTTTCTCAGAAGTTGGTTGAGACTCGAAAAAATATTGTTTATCCATTAGTATTTCTTCTTTTGAAGTTAGCTTTAGTTTTGCCCGTAGCAACTGCATCAGTTGAAAGAACTTTTTCTGCTATGAACATCATAAAGAGTCGACTTCGGAACCGTATGGGAGACGAATTTTTAAATGATTGTTTAGTGACATACATAGAAAGAGAGACATTTGATTGTATTGACAATGAAAAGATTATTCAATCTTTTCAAAATATGAAACCTAGAAGAATGGAATTCTAAATTATTTGTTATTATTTTGAATTATTATTTTATTTTAATTTATTGGTTAAATAATTTAAAAAATATTCATATTTTATAACATTAATTATAAAAATTATTATTATATTATATATATTTTGCCCCCACTGAAAAAATTTTCTGGATCCGTCACTGCAAGTCACCCTTTTCACCCATAGTTCACTCGTGCGTGGTATAACCTACTCTCCCTCCATGGCAGTGCTTTTATTATCTAAGAAACAAAAAAGACATTGAAGAGAACTAAAATAAAAAAATTTATTTTAAAGAATAAAGTGTGATCTCTCACCTTTAAATAGTTTTTATCTCATATTTTTTTTTAGTCTCACTTATAAAATAAATAATGAGAAATCACACTCTATCCTCTAAAATAAAAATTTAAAATTTAAAAAATTTAAATTCATTATTAATTACTTTACAAATCAACACTAACGACCTACAAAACCTATATATCTTCACTAGTCACTAAGCCCCACTATCTCAGAAGTTGTCGTCATACTTGGCCGTGTCTTGCAGCAGTCCTACCTTGGAGCTTGACGCTATGCATTCTACACGTGTATAGAAGAATCTTGTAATCTACACCGGAACAAAGACCTAAATTGATCATTTCCGCTAACAAAGCTATAATTAATCATGGTACCAGAACCACAATCATAGAAATGTCCAGAAAAGTGGACCCACTATAATTATGTTTTATTATTATATTTATTGTTTTTAAGTTGCCAAAAAGGTCCCTATATTCTATACATGTTCTACTTCTAGTTATAGATTTTGAGGAACATAAATTAAAACTCTTTACGCCTTTATGCACCGGCACGTTGCAGCACTCTTCCAAGTTCATCAGCCATGTCATGAAGTTGTACAGGTTTGTGCACAAATCCATTTATTCCAACCTGAATGCATCTCTGCTTCTCATGTTCTTCGGCACTCGACAAAAGGGCTACAATCAAGGGCCACTTATGGAAGTTCCGGATCCGCCCTGCCACATCAGAACCATCCATGTCATGCATATGAAGTTCTAACAAGATTATTCGGAACGAGTTGTTTGAGGCGCTTATGGCACTCAGGCACTCGAAACCCGATGAAACGGCAGTTACTTGACATCCAAGCTTCTCGAGTAGCTTCTTCGTCACAATCCGGTTTACACAGTCATCGTCGGCTAACACAACCTTAAGGCCTCTAAACTGCGAGTTCGAATAATCTCTCGGCGCAACTATGGATTTTCCGAGCATTGGTGCTTTCCGAAACTTCAGAAGAAGTGTCATGCCTTGTGGCAAACACTGAGGATTTGGTGATATCCAGATATAACCTTGCATCATCTGCACATATTTCCACATAGTAAAGTCAGAGTTACCAAACAATACCATGAATATGAAGAATCAAACTATAATACATAAAATTTAGGGTTAATTACACTGATTTCACTAAGATTATGCAATATTGTGTAACCAAATCACACTCTGTCTCTACCTTATTTACTTTATTTATACTAATCCCTAACTAAATAATTCGTATTGTTACGGTGGTATCCTAATATAACATGTAGAAAGGAAAAATATGAATTTCTTTTAGTCTAGTTCGTGTCATAGTTCAAAAACTAACCCATATGATCAGATCAAAATCAAGATTTCAAGCTAATTTCCCCAATATGTTCTTTAATTATTAAGTTCTTTTCCAAAAACAAGTTAGGTCTTTGATAAAACAGGCACATACCAAAACTGTGCAGCCTCTATAAGAGGAATATGTGAAATGGCGCAAATATTAGTAAATTAACTGATCATCCATGTATGAGAATTATTCTTATAAATGCCATGCCTAGTATTAACTTCCAAATGTAAAGAAGATGACCAAAGATTTTATGCCATGTTAGAAGGTGAATCACCCAATGTTCAAAGTTGCCTACAGTTCGTTTCAAATGAGACACAATGAATCTGAAATTCATATATTGAAAGGAAAAATGGGTTGCTGGCACAATAAAGCATTGGATTGAAACTTGTTCCTTTGTAGATTACAAGCAACCTAGTATGCATATTGGTCCTAAGATATCAAACCACAAAAAAGTGGAGTTCTCGGCAATCATAAGCAGGACAAAAAGATTATCATGGAAATTATCCATTACCAGTATACGAGTACAATCACATAATTATGAAGCATGTAAATTTGATCAATATAATTATGCACTAACCTCCACCAACTTTCTGTACAAGCTGAAGCACATGCCCTCTGTTTGTTCATTGTTGTGGTACCCACTACTGGCATAATTTATGGTTGGAACCAGCTCCTCCGATTGAGAACTACTAATTACCTGAAAATCAAATTTGATATGTACATAATCATTTTGATTCCTCATATTCCATGCTTCATTGATTTTATCATCCTTATCTCCACCATAACTTTCTAAAAAGACACGAAACTTGAGGTTCCCTTGATGGTATGTGTTCAATAAATCGCCAATCATATGCAGAATTACTTGTAAGGCCCTCTCATCATCACCTACAACCTGATCAGGCAAAGATTTCTGGACATCAATCTCAAGACCAAAGCCTTTATATACACACAAACACTTGGCAATACAAGCGGCTTCCTTCAACATTGAATGTAAAAGGAAAGGTTTCATGTCTAATGAAAAGCTTCCCTTTTCATTCTCTGAAATCCCTACTACGTCATTAATTAAATTTGAGAGCACCCTGCTAACTTTCAACATTGAGTTGCCAATAATCTTCTGTTCAGGTCTCATATTTTCACCTTGTAACAGCGAAAGAAGTCCCAGAGTGGAATGCATAGGCCTCCGCATTCCATGACTCATCACTTTCTGAAACGCTTTCCTCGCTTGGCTAGCCATCATTGCATCCTTTCTAGCCTGCTGCAACACTCGGTTCTGCTCCGCGAGTTTCTGTCTCATTCTCTGTGACTCTTCAAGAATGAATGCATGAGACAAGGCCACAGCTACCTGATCAGCAACAACTTCCACTATCTCCAGCTCTTGGTGAGTCCAAACACGGAAGTTTGATTTTGGAAGAACCAAAACCAGTAGAGCATAACATGTCTCAACCTTCTCCGGGGTCCCGCCCTTGAAATTCGAAACGCGAAGCATGGGCATTCGAACAGCTGCCACCGCACCCCCAGTGCCCCCATGGCCGCCATTACTCGCAATTCCCAGCGCAGATTCTGGCCGCAAAATCCTCACCCCCCTATTCATTTTTATATCCAAAACATCCGAATCGTTCCTGGGGACATAATTGCGAAAATCCCTCGACGGATTCGCTTTCAATTCGTGTGTTAAATGCATTTCCCTTCTCTCCTCATCTGGCATCCAAACCGCACAATTGTCCAAATCCAGCGCCTTGGAGAGCTCGACAAGCGTGGTGTACAAGATAGTATGCTTATCAAGGGACTTCCTAATCTCCCTGGTGAGCATCCGAACGTGCAAACTCGTCTCCTTCTGCTTCTTCATCATTCCAACCTCCTGATCCAACTCCAAGACATTCTGCCTCAAGAAGAGCTCCCTGATCTTGACCTTAAGTAGGAGAGGGATCAATGGTGGAAGGGTCAATGCAGTTGCACAAGAAACAAGGGCAGTGAGGAACTTAGCAACTGTGAGACAAACCACAAGTTGGAAAGAAGGAGGCCCATGGTAGGAATAGGTGTTGAGCAAATGGGTCAATCCACACAGCACAATGAATGCTATGAACTGAAGAAACAGCAGTTTAAACGGGACATTGGAACGGCTCACAAAGTAAAGTAGCTCAATGGGTATGGAGAAATATGCAATGGAGATCAGAAAGTCACTCACTTTCTGCCCAACTAGTATGTTTTGTATGCTTAGAATCCCTTCTTCATCATCACAGTTGCAGTTGTCGTATTCTCCAGAATCATTCCCAGAAACACAACCAAGCACCACCAACAAGAACAATAACACAATGATACGACCCACTCTTGTTTCCATGCCACAAATAATTCTAAGCATTATCCTTCATACTAATAATTTTATTCAAAGATCTCAGAAGAAATTAAATGAGGAAACAAAAATGAAAACTCTCAGACGGTTGCCTAGCCGAACCTGATTAGAATCCGTCAAACTCAAGAAGCAGCATTCCCAGAATTCGAAGAAGCTTTCATTGCCTACTCTCTCTTCCAGAAGCGAAGCATTTTTATTCTGAATGTAGAGAGAGAGAGAGAGACAGAGAATAAAAAAAAAAAAGAAGAAGAAAATGTTATATTAAACTGTGTAATCCGGAACGGAATAAAGGTAGATATTTTTATTTCGGAGGGGAAGAGGAAAAGATAGAGTGGGACCCAGACAAGGAGGTTTTGTAAGTAAGGTGCATGAATCTTGAGTTGGGAGTAAGATTTAAGAAGCACCAAGCATGAGTAGTGACTAGTGAGAGAGTGATGAGTCAGTCGTTCGTACTGTGTTTGAATGTGAAAGTCACCGTCAAACATGCGCTACTTGTCTACTACGATTTAGCAACAGCAACACCTATGCTGATGGGAATGGGAATCTACAATTCGTTGAATCTCATCTCTTTTCTAATTCTGGTAACTCACTTCCCATCTTTTCCACCCACTTGCTCACTCCTTCGATGTTTTTCATTTTATAGTATTATTCCTTAAAAGAATAGTTTAATTTTGATGTTTTTATATTATAAAATTATTTATTTACTTATCTAATAATATTTTTTTAATAATTATTTATGTGGTGAATATTAAAAATAATTATTTTTATTAAATGTAGTATTATGTAATTAGACAACTCTGAATGTATTAAAATTAAATTCTAAAAATAAATACTAAATTCACTTTAGCCTATTAATATTTAAAAATTTAAATTTTTTAAAATAAAAATTGATAAAATAAAAAGTTAATCAATATTAAATTTATAATTTTTATTATATGTGAATTCTACTATCTTAATTCAAGAGTAACTAAATACGTAATTTTTTACTTTACTAATTTTCTCATTTTAAAAAAAAAAATAATCTAACAATTAGAGTTTAATTTTGACATATTCAATGTCATTTAATCCATCTATACTTATATATTAACGAAAAATCCACATAATTTAATTTAAATTTTAGTCACTTACATATTTGATTATTGAGTTATAATCATTCTTATATTTATTATATTATATAAAAGATAATCAATAAAAATGCAATTTAACATATATGAGTGCCTAGTGAATTAACTAGATAAATAATGTTAAATGTATAAGACTAAGTTTTCAACTAAATTAAGTGTCAAAACAATTACAAACATGCTCGTTATTAAAATAAAGACGAGAAAATAGTATTTGATTAGCACTTAACACAAAAATACTTGTTTGCTTTTCTCTAATCAAATTTATATATTAAAATACTTTTATAAAATTCTCTTATATTTGCATAAGAAAATTAATTTCTTAAGTAATTTTTTTTGTTTTTATCCCTTTTTGTGCAAGCAGCTTGGATCAAGACTAAATGCATGTGCCTCTTTTATTACTGTATGTCTGTATTCTTTGTTTTTGTTTTTCTCATATTTGTTTTTCTCATATTTTTTTGTGTCTTTTGTCTTTCTCATTTGAATGTAATTATTTTATTTTCTTATTATTCCTTTGTTTATCTAAAAAACTATGTAATTTTTTTAATTATTTAGAATAAATTATATACACATTTTCGCCTATTTCACACAGAAACTTCGTTATTATAGGATTCTCCATAAAACATTACCTATATTTTAATTCTATAAACTCTAGACAGTATAAACTTTTGCACACAATCTATTTTGCAAATCATTAGTAAGTTCTCCTGAAATATATTATTATTATTATTATTATTATTATTATTATTATTATTATTATTATTATTATTATTATTATTATTATTATTATTATTATTATTATATAACAACCAAAACATTATATAGAATATTTTTTTTAATAGAAAAAATATTTCATTCTTAAAATAGTTATGTGACACTTATGGAAAATACAGATAAATTAGATCCAAATAAAAAACAAATATTTTCTATATTTGAATTATAAATTAAAAGCAAACTCAAATATTCAATTATATAGAATCTTAATTGGTAGAAATAGAAACAAATCTAAATCTTTAAAATTTCTAAATCCACATAAAAAGTATTGCTACAGGTTAAAATATAAATTCTTTTTCTCGGCTTAAATATAAATCCTCTTCTGTTTTAAAAAATATTTTCATAAACAAAAAGCAAATCTCAATATATCAGTTTTTGGATATGAGAGATTTATATCATTATACTCAAACCACTCAAAAAAAATAAAACACCACAAAAAAAATATATACTAAAGAAAAGTTATTGAAGAGTAAAATCAGAGAACCAATAATTAGGGGTGTTTAAAACTGATTTAAACCGATCTAAATCGATTAACCGAACTAACAAAATCGAAAATTAAAAAAATATATTTTGCTGTTTTTATTGTGGTTCGGTTCGGTTTTCGGTCTGACAATGATCCTAATCAAACCGAACCGAACCGGTAAATTAAAAAATCATAAAAACCAAACCCCCCCTCCCCCGACCCCACCCCCACCCCCAACGTGACTCTTGAATTGTGACCTAACAAACCCCCCCCCCCCCCACCCCCCGCGCTCCCCCCACCCCCAAATGCAAACCTAGCTCTAGCTGCTCTCTTCTCTCGGTCTCACACTCTCGCTCTTTGCACTGGAGTCTCGAGTAGGAAGCCCTTCCTCCCATCACTTGGCAGCGCCGCCGAAGACTTCTTCCCAGCGAGCACTGACCCAGCAGCTTTCTTCCCAGCAGCGCCGAAGCCGAAGCCTTCTTCCCAGCGAGCACCGACCCAGCAGCGTTCTTCCCAGCAGCGCCGAAGCCTTCTTCCCACCGAGCCACCTAGCACAGAACCACCCAGCAGTGTTTTCGGCCACCCACAACACAGCACAGCACCGACTACCAAGCCACCCAACCACCGATTCAAGTGAGACATGGAGCCCGAGCCTCTGAGTCAGGTATGTAATTAAGTAATTTGACTAATTTCTGTTCAATAATAATTGTTCAGTGATTCATTGTTGCTGGCTGTTGTTAACTTGTTATTGTTTTATTTGTTTCTCATTGTTTAGGGAAATTTATTGTTTTATTTGTTTTATTGTTTTACTTGTTATTGATTCATTGATTATTTGATTTTCATTGTTGCTAGTTGTTGTTTTCTTGCTAGTTCAGTGTTCATTGTTTTATTTGTTATTGTTGTTCATTGTTTAGTTAAATTGCTTCTGATTGCTAGTTCACTGATCATTGTTTAATTTATTTGTTGTTCTGCTTTTAATCTATTTGTTGTTGTTTTTGCTCTTGAATTATTAGACCAAAGAAATTGGATTGATAGATAAAAATGATAGTAAAAAATGATAGTTTGTACTGTTTGTTATAACCCTTGTAGCTTTGGTTATGATGTATTAGGAAAAAATCTGCATGCACGCTTTCCCTTCCCCTGTATTGGAAGATATCACTGGATCACAACATGCACAAACGACCATAAATTTTTTTATCTGAGAAAAATATAAGGTGTTGTTTTCTAGGGAATTGATGGGGTTATAGACATGTACAATAGTAGTACAATGATTTGGTGCTTGAAATTTTCTAGGCTTTGCAATTGCAAGCATTATTAGTATTTAGTAATTTGGTATAAGGTATATGGCTGATGTTTGGTAGTCAAGGCTGCAAGGCTAACATTTACTGCCATGTGAAACTTTAGAGTTGAGCTAGGCATCACATGCGCTTATGTTAGAGTATGGATATCTGGAGTTGATTGAGTGCTTCTCAGTGTCGTTTTTCATCACAGCAGTGTTTCTGGGTTCTCCCACTCAGCGCCACGATCATCAGTTCAACCCACTCCCAGCACCTCCGAGTCTCCCAGTCAGGTAATTTGAATTTTGAACCATTTGCTGTTTACTGGTGCATTATTGATTTGTTGCTACATGCTGTTTACTGGTGGGTGCATTGTTGATTTGATGAATTATTTTATTGTTTTTGTTGCTGGCTTGCTGCCTTGCTGGTTGCTGTTTATTGTTGGTAATTTGCTGGTTGCTGTTTATTGCTGGTTGTTGAATTATTTTATTGTTGTTCTGTTTATTGTTGGTAATTTGGTATTATTGGTTATTGAATTATTGTTCAGTGTATTGAGATCAGTGTATTGTTCAGTTTATTGTTGATAATTTGGTATTGCTGGATTACTGCTTATAGATTTATTTTTCAGTTTATTGCTTGATGCTGGTTATTGATTTATTGTATTGCTGGATTGCTGCTGGTTTATGGTCTTTTCTGATTGCTGGTTTACTCATCATTGTTTAATTTATTTGTTGTTCTGTTTAAGGAAATTTATTTGCTGGTTCACTGATCATTGTCACCTCTTAATTTGAGCAGATTTGAAGGTTTTTTTTATGACAGTTCCATTGATGGAGTTATCAAGGAGAGCTTTACGGAATAGTTTGTCTTGTTTGTTACACTTGTAGCTTTGGTTATGATGAACTAGGAAAGAATATGCATGAATATGAATATTTTGATAAGAATGGAATAGTTTGTCATGTTTATTATATAACACTTGTAGCTTTGGTTATGATGTACTAGGAAAGAATATGCATGAATATGAATATCTTGATAAGAATGGGATGGATTGTCAATTCTTTGAATCCGTGACTGATTCCTTATTTTAAACCCAGTGACTTTGAGATCATGCGAAAAAAACTCTAAAGGTGGCTTCAAGACTTTCCTTTTGTTGAAAATTATAGTTGCATTAGTAAAATGATCACAATTCACAAACAGGTAGAAAAGGATGAAGAGGCAACATTTTTTAAAAACCGAACAAACCAAATCGAACCAAACCGATTTTAATTGGTTTGGTTTGGTTCAGATGGCCTCAATAAAAAAATCGAACCAAACCGAACCGCAGTTTAATTAAACGATTGGATCGGATGACTTTTCTCTCAAAAATCGAACCAAACTGCACCGCGAACACTCCTACCAATAACAACAACAACAACAAAGCCTTATCCTATTAGGTGGGGTCGGCTACAATAATCAAACATTGTCATTGTGTTTTGTCATGTATCATGTCTATAGAAAGACCGTTTATATGTAGATCTCGTTTGACCACCTCATGGATGGTCTTCTTAGGTCTTTTTCTGCCTTTCACCCCTTGTCCATCTTCCATCTCATCCACCCTCCTGGCTGGGTGTTCTGTCGGTATTCTTCTCACATGTTCAAATCACCTGAGATGCGATTTAACCATCTTTTTCACAATAGGTGCTATTCCAACTCTCTCCTTGATATCTTCGTTTCTTATTTTATCCAATCACGTATGACCACTCATCCATCTCAATATCTTCATCTCTGTCACACTCAGTTTATGTTCGTGCTCTTCTTTGGCCGCCCAACACTCTGTACCATAAAGTATAGCCGGTCTTATATCAGTGCGATAGAATTTACCTTTAAGTTTTAAAGGCACTTTTTTGTCGCATATGAAATCAGATGCACTCCGCCATTTTGACCAACCTGCCTAGATCCTATGATTTACATCATGTTTAATCTCTCCATTATCCTGTATAATGTACCCAAGATACTTAAAATTTTTAACTTTTTGGTAGGATATTTTTCCCAATCTTCACCTCTATATTAGGGTTTTCCCTTCTCAGACTAAACTTACATTCCATATATTCCGCTATGTTACGGTTTATGCGCATACCATACACTTCTAGAGCTTCCCTCCATAAGTCTAACTTCTTATTTAGGTCTTCCCTTGACTCTCCCATAAGGACGATATCATCGGCAAAAAGCATACAACATGGCACAGGCTCTTGGATGTGTTCTGTGAGTACTTCCAAGACTAATGTGAAAAGATATGGGCTTAAGGATGATCCCTGGTGTAATCCTATATCAATAGAAAATTCTTCTATCACACCACCTTGAGTCTCCACACTAGTTGTGGCCCCATCATACATGTCTGTAATTGTACGAATATATGCGATCCTTACTCTCCACTTTTCTAAAACCTTTCATAAGACCTCCCTTTGGCACTCTATCGTATGCTTTTTCCAACTCAATACAAACTAAATTAAATAGTAAAAACAAAAAGGTGAAATAGAAGAGAAAAATGAAAAAAAAAAGAGTGAGAAAGAAATGGGGTAGGAGAGGATGAAAGGGAGGACAAAAGGAAGCGGGGAGATTGGGTAAGATCAGAAGAAAGAGAGGAAGAGATGGAAGGAAATACAAAGAAAGAAAAAGAGAAGAGAAAAATATAAAAAAACAAGAAGGGGGAGAAAGAAAAGTGTGGAGAAGGGAGAGGGAGGACTACTGCTACATTGCAAGGTTGATGGCGGCCGCAGCTCGCTCCAAAAAAGTGGAGTTTCTATTTGCATAGAAAAGGAAGATGAAATCTTTAGCAAAGATTTAGGTAAAAATTGATAATGACTCCATCCTTCAAAAGAGTTCAATTTTACATCATATTAAAGATACATATACACACCACTAAATGAGATAGGAATCTATGTAATATATCATTAGAGTGGAAAAAAGTTCATGTTTTTACTATTTTGTTATTATGTTATTATGTATAAGTAATTGTTCATATCCTGACCCAAATCTAAAGTCAGACCCAATAAGGATGAGAGGATCAACTTCAAAAGGCGGCCTCTCATCCTCTATCCGACCTCTTGGAAGAGGTTGGACACCAACCAAGGAGCCCAGCTCCACTTATCTAACGCGCCAGGTCAATACTTCTAGAAGCCGTGACTATATCTCTATCTCTTACAAAAGATAGACTCTAACAAACTCCCCAAAATATAAGATAAGATAAAATGGAACTATCACCACCAAGATGGTCATCAAACTCTATTATAAATACACTGGCACCACCAAATATAACTCACGTTCTAATCTACTAAAACCTTGCTTAAAGCTCTTGCTAACTTAAGTATCGGAGTCTCTTGCAGGTATTACCCCCGCATCTTCACGAGGAACTCGAACAAGCGACACCTCAAAACCAAAGAGATCGGATGCTACCATACTAAAGGATCTGGACCTCAAGTAACTCTCGAAAACAGTAATATTACTCATTTTTTATAGAGCGATATACTTTATTTTTTTATTATTTATCTTTGTTTCACGATATAATTACCAAATAAATATTGAATCTATTTTCTGTATTTATAATATATTATTAGTTATTTCATAAAGAAAATATGTCACATGATACTCGTATATGTTATTCATTGTTAAGGCTTTACAACAAGCTAGTATAAATTCTACTACAAATTACATTTATGGCTATTCTTAGCCTATGACAATAATAACAAAGGTTATAAATGTCTTTCACATGTGGTAAACTATATTTTTCTAGGAATGTAATTTTCAATGAGCTGAAATTTTCTTATGCAACTAATTTTATTACTAATTAGACTACTAATCCTTCTTCAAATAAAGAATCTTTCCGTTTTCAGTTTATTACAGGCACCAATTCCACTCTCTCATCTTTACAAAACAACATACCATTGCCTCATGTAACTGATCCACCTTCTATAGAATGCTCCAATTCTATACAATACTCATCAGAGTTAACTACTTCAACACAACAACATGACACTCCTCCTGGACAAATTCTTATATCATGAACTGAAATCCAAATGCCTTCACTATCAATACCTTTCCCACCCCCGTCCTCCACGACTCCACCACCTCCTTTAAACTCTCTTCCCATGATAACTAGATCAAAATTTGGTCTGTCTAAACCAACTGCGCACTTAGCAATTTCACCAAATATCAATTTTGGCCCAAACTTTCTTTTATATCCTCCTAAATCTATCTAGCAAGCCTTCAAAACCACTCATTAAAGAAGAATTATGAAGGTTGAATATTAGGCCTTATCGAAATGTCAAACATGAGATCTTATCACACCTTCACCCAATCCTACTATTATTAATAGCAAATGGGTATTTGTATTGTAAAAGAATCCACAAAGACAAGTCATTAGATACAAAGTTAGGTTTGTTTCTAATGGGTTTCATTAAAGAGAAGGAGTTGATTTACCTTTAGCCTAGTTGGCAAACCTCAAACTATTTAAATTGTAATTTCTATTGCTTTATCAAAAGAAAGGCAACTAAGACAAGTTGACATTAACAATGTCTTCATTACTGGAGAATTGCATGAAAAAGTCTATATGAAACAGCCACAAGGCTATTGTGATTCAATTCAAATCCTTATTTGCTTTGCAGCCTAAAAGAAGCCATTTATAGACTAAATCAAACTCCTAGAGCTTGGTTTTTCACACTTTTATCAACTTTAAAGAGGTATGGTTTTTATAGAACAAAATCTGATCTTTTTTTGTTTGATTACTTTAAATTTTGTCACCTTTTTATGTGTATATGTTGATGACGATATCCTTTATACTGGTGATGATTCTACTGATTTACAATCTTTAATTTTGCAACTTCATTCTATTTTTTCTTTTAAAGACCTTGGAAGGTTTCAATTTTTTTCTTAGATTAGAAGCTACCTATATTAACGATAATAAACTTTTACTCACTTAAAAGAAGTACATTATTGATTTGTTAATCAAAACTAACATGCTTATGTCTAATCATGTCCCTGTCCCAATTATATCCTCTTCAAAATTGAGTGTTGATGATTCTGCATATTTTGAGGATCTAAAATTATTCAAATCAATTACTAGTGTCGTGCAGTGTTTGACATTAGCTTGACTAGATTTAACTTATTATTCTATAAACAAGGTGTGATAATATATGCAAAGTCCAACAGTGAATCATTGAAGAGCTCTCAAATGGATCCTTCAATATGTCAAAGGTATCATGGATCAAAGAATTCTATTTTCTCCTTGTACTGATTTTTCATTAGCATGCATTTTTAGATGTTGATTGGGAAATTGAGTTGATGATCAAAAGTCAGTAACTGGATATTGCATTTATGTTGGAACCAATTTGATTGCTTGGAAATGCAACAGACAATAAACAGTGAGTCGATCTAGCATAGAGGCAGAATATAGAGTTTTGGCTTCAGCTCAATCCGAGTTTGTGTGAGTTCAAGATTTGCTCACAGAATTACATACTCCCATTGCCATCCTACCAATAATCTATTGTGATAGTCAAAGTGCATGTTTACTAGCTACCAACCTCATACTCCTTATAGACCAAAGCATTTTGAAATCTTCATTTTGTTAGAGATAAAGTGACTCACAAAAAACTCTCTTTTACAAATATTCCCTCACAATACCAAGTGATAGATATATTCACAATGCCACCCTCCATCAATCTCTTTGGAAAATTTTAGGACAAGCTAAGAGTGAGAGTGAGATCATACACCCTTCTCAGTTTGAGCTCCATAGGAACCGAGAATGAAGTCAAAGACTTAGTTCAAGTATGTTATAACTTACTACTTATATTTGGCTATCTAACTAATATGTAGTTAGAGCTATTGAGCTCACCGCTATAATTAAATAACTATATACTTTAGAGATATGTAACTTAAGAATCTATATTCAACTCAAGCATACAATTTTATTTTATTATCTCTAGTTCGTTTGATGTTATAATTCATTTTCTTCTTCTGTCTGTTTTGTTAACCTTTCATACACTGCATATATACTAGAAACCTTCACAACTCTTTTAATGCAATTGAATATTTTCTTCCAAAATTAATAAGTTCTCTCTTTTAATATTTTCTTTTTTCTATCTTTCTATACCTACTCATTTTATCTCTTATATATTGTTAGTATTACTAATTATTAATTAGTAATTTGACAACCAAAATGTATCGCA
Source organism: Arachis hypogaea (assembly GCF_003086295.3). NCBI lineage: Eukaryota > Viridiplantae > Streptophyta > Magnoliopsida > Fabales > Fabaceae > Arachis > Arachis hypogaea. The sequence continues at coordinate 71,129,991 of NC_092044.1, forward strand.
TTATATTCTCTCATTACGATTGAAATAGAATCTTTCATTCAAGAATCAAGAAGTTCTGTCCTTCCCCTTCTCCCCTTCTTTATCTTCCTCTCTTCTTACTACTAGAAAAATTACTTTTAGCAGTCATTTACTTTTCTTTTAGTAGCAATAGAAATAGTCGTTAATATATTTACCGGCAAATAGATATTAGCCGTCTTATACCTTATTGTTCAAAAGTTTTAATAGCACTTATATAATTTTTGATAAATACCTTTGGATGATGATAAAAAGTATATAATTACCATTACAACATATAGTAATAACAGCAAATATATAATTGCTACAAACATATAAGTTAAACAAGACATATAGTGGTCATTATGTTGTTGACACTAAAGTGATTTTTGTTGTATTATCCTCTACCCACTTTATCTCTCGTATATATCATTAATAGTAATTATTGTTAATATATATATATAATTTGACAACTATAATATACTACGTGATATTTTCTTATTGTAATAGAAAAATAATTTTGTCCTCCAAAATTAAAGAATTCTTTCATTTCCCCTATGAAACGACAAACATCAGAGAAAATTGAGAATAATTGACGTAGACTTGGAACATTTATTGATTGTATTAAATGGTTGACTTTTCAAGATTGCGCTTATAGAGGCCATGATGAAAACTCGAGTTCAAATATTTTTTCGTTACATTTGATGAAGGAAACTATGGGAATTACTAATATTTTATGCCAAGCATTACAACAAAAATCCCAAGATATTTTGAAATACAATGCATGTTGTTTCCACATCAAAACTACTTTTTCAAAAATTGAGGGATAATGGTTGGTACAATTTACTTGAGATTGTTAAGAAGTTTTGTGAGAAACATGAAATTGACATTTTTAATATGAGTACACAATACACGGTTAGAAGACATCGATCTTGTCAACCAAAGATAACAACTTAACATCATTATCGAGTAGATATGTTTTTGGTAGCAATTGACTCTCAACTACAAGAGTTAAATAGTAAATTCAATGAGGAAACCATGGAGTTTTTGACTTTAAGTATCGCTTTGGACTCTAAAGACAATTTTAAGTTGTTTAATATTCAGAATATGTGCAAGTTAGTTGACAAGTTTTATCCTTCAGATTTTTCTAATCATGAAAGAATTCTTTTGAATGCTCAATTGCAACATTATGCATTTGATATACCAAATCATCTAAAAGATGTTGGGACACTTTCTGAGTTATATCGAAGATTGAAAGAAATAGGAAAATCAAGAACTTATCATTTGGTTGATAGACTGATTCGCAATGTCTTGACTCTTCTAGTATCTATGACAACAACAAAAGAGCTTTTTCGGTAATAAAAATTGTTTAAACAAGGTTTCGGAATAAAATGGCAGACGAATTTTTTGCAGATAATTTAGTCATTTACATTGAGAGAGAAATCGCAACTACTTTCAATACAGATTCAATAATATATAACTTTAAATTAAGAAAAAAATGTCGAGCTCAATTGACTATGTAAGTTGCAAATTTTAATTCATTTGAATTCTAGTAATATTATTATTAATTTATTCATTGCATAAGTTATGGTTATGATTTAAATTATTTACATGAAATATAATATATTTTTTAATAATTTTACAGAAAACTTCTAAAAATAAATTGAATAGTATTTAAAAATTCGAAAGACAAATATGCAACAACCTATATTTACAATATTTGAAGTTAGTTTTGAGATACTTATGTCTAATTATTTTAATATACGATATATTCAATTATCTTATAAAAAATAAATTCTAAGTTATTTTTAATATTTTTGTTAAAATAAAAAATTTAAAAAAATATTGATTTCCTGTTAAATATTGTCTAGCTTGGCCGCTGAATCTACAGTGAAACAGCTTGACTAACCAAACCAATCGCCTTCTCAATCGATGACTAATGGTGTGTTTGTTTGAGGTGAAAATGGAAGGAAAGAAAAGGAAGAGAAATAAATTGGAAGGAAAATAGTTATTTTCTTTTGTTTGGTTGAGGAGAGAAATGGAAAAATATTGGTGGGACCCACCAATTTTCTTTCCCTCCAACAATGGAGAGAAAATTATTTATTTCTCTCTACTTCTAATATTACCCCTTTATTTTTCAATATATTTTATAATATAAGGGTAAAATTGTCTTTTTATACCATTTCTTTTCTTCTTATTTTCCTTTCATCCAAACACATCTAAAGAAAATAAAAATCTACTCAATTTTTTTCCTTTTCTTTCTTTCCTTTCTATTTCTTTCCTCTCTATTTTTTTTCTTCTAACTAAACATAGCCTAACAGACAAATCGACTACCTTAAGTCTAATGGCTGCCTGCTGGACTATGCTAAACCTTGACCGATTATTGGAGACCCGGAACTATGCTAGTCGATTTTCCTTACTCATCCCTAGATACCTTTTTGAATGATTCTCTCGACTCAAGAGAACTTTTATAAAAATGGTTCGAACCATGAAAATATAGAATTGACGTTATTAAAAACACTACATACATCCATTTTTGTTTTCTAATTCGATAAATTAATTCTTTAATATTTAATACAATAATGTTAGGTATTTAATAATAAAAAATAAATATTGACATACAATTTATTTAAAAAACTTATTACTATTCCATAATGTTATTACAGAAACTAATTTAAAATTATTTTAAAGATAATATTAAAAGAATCTCTTAATAATTGAAGAGAGATTATATTAGAATAATTTTTAACACTTTATAGATTAAACATATCATTGATATAGTTTATTAATATTTTTTTTATAAAAAATTGAGAATCACAGTATTATCAAACCCAAAAAGTAAATTAGAAGTTGACTGATAAAAATAAATAATGCTTATAAATATTTTAAAATATATAGCAAATTATTAAAATTTTTTATACTTTGTTAATCGATAAGAATATTGGACTTTTTTTTATAAATAATAAACTATTTTATCTTTAATTGATATTTATTACTTCCACGGCGAAATCAACAAAAAGAACTTAGAAAAAGGTTAGTGAATGAATGAGATGATTCACTACCAAAAAATGTCGATGACTAAATTATTTCATTTTAAAAACAGTACATTGTGCATTGTACTAAGTGACATGAATTTGTGAATCCTTAATTAATTGTTGAATTCATAAGTAATACGTTCTTTTTATTTTGTACTTTTTACAAGTATTATTATCTTCTTGAAATTTAATATAGTATCAAGAAGTATGAATGTATCTATATGTCACAATCCATTGTACATAGATATTTTTGGATATTCCATAGAAGCTAAGATAGCTAAATAAATAAATTTGTTCTTACTTTTACCTATTATTTAATGAATACGTTAAGTTTAATAAACAACCTTATTCTTCAAATATATATAAAGAAAAATAAAAGAGTGATGCATGACATATATATATATATATATATATATATATATATATATATATATATATATATATAGAGAGAGAGAGAGACTGCTCTTGTACGGTTCAAAGATCCCACGTGTAGCTCGTCCAAGTGAGATGAAATCAGCAACTTCTCTTTTAACAGAAAGAGATATACTTCATTGATGCATTTAACTTGCAAAATACATTTCTGACACTAAAGTTAGCTAAACTCTCAAACTATCATTGATTATATCATTTAACTTGAGCATACCGCATTGTACTCCAAAATTCTCCATTTTATAGGTGACTTACTCATTTTAGATCGTTGTCCACAATGGCCGATTATTATGTGATGAGTGTGTTGGAGATAAGTGTGTATGTCCAACAAAATACTATCATGAATTATTATTATTATTATTTCTTTTTATAAGAATAAACTTTTATAATTTATGATAGTGTCCTTAATTAAAAATTAGAAACGAATAATTACGATAGGAATCGTAATAATGAGATATACGTTTTTTTGAGTACTTTTAATTTAAATTGTTCTTAATCGTAGAATCACTAAAAATGGGACATTAGTGATTCGGATAGATTAATATATATATAATAGTCTTCATTGGATGAAGATTAATAGATCTCATTTGTTAAATTATATATATAAATGGTATATATAGAGATATAACCATTGAACTGACGCACTCTAAGAATTTCTAATGGTTATAATTACCGTATATTTGTCAATAGGATATTCTTATGATGAACATAATATTAGAATTTTTCTTTGACCTGCGACTATCATAGTAATTAACAATGTATTTGTTATACTTTGATTCTGGACACCTAACACCCTACGGTGTTAGTTGAATGGACATTGGGTATGATTTAAATACTTGTAGAATTAATAATTAGTCAAAATGGAATCCATCAACTATGGTAATGAGTTTGAGCTCTACGATTATAATGAATGAAATAAACAATGCCTTGGCCAAGGGGTTTGAATGAATTAAGAAATGAGTTTCTTAAGTCATTCATAATTCATTATAATAATGGTAACAAGTTAGAGTTTGACAATCAAACCGTACTCTAAAAGTTAGCCAAGAGCTGAAAAGATGGAAGGAGTTGTATTTTTGTTCATCTTGGGTTCTTAGTAAAAATATTATTACTTCATACTATCGGGTCGTCAAGGAGCGTTGCTAGACGCCAACCTTGATTAGTAAATATAGTATGACTAATATAGTACCCGCTTAGTATTGAACCTATGGGGTCACACACTAACGAGTGTTCTAATCCTTGGTAAATAAATTATTTAATTATTATTTTGATTAGATCAAATAAATAATTATATTAATTCAAATGGAGTATTATTATATTCTTTGCTAGCACCATGAATATAATAATATTATAATTGAAAATATTAAATAATTAATTATTTATTCTATGATGAGTTTTAAATATGGATAAGATCCTAACTGATTTTGTCTCAAATTAAGTTGTAATTTGATTCACAAATCATTCACCAATCTCATACTATATATGTGTATATGATAAAAGAAAGAAAACATAAGTTTTCTCTTTTTACCTCCACATACACAAATATTCCAAATTCTTAGTGAAGAATTGCTGGTGCAAGGAGTTGCAAGAAACTTCTCAGTTAAATCCATTGGTCAAAGAGTTGACAACAAGGATTAGTCTCGGTGTGGATACACATAGTACCTTCGTACCATCGAAGGGGAAAGCTTTATTCACTAGGGTACTCAGGTATTGGCATCTAACCCATCTTATTTCAATAAAATTTTAAGCACAAAATAGATCAATAGGATTACTTTATTACTTCCGCTGCGTGTTATGAACACTTGTAATCCTTCAGTGGTATCAGAGCCATGGCACTTTTGTGTTTAAAGTTTTATTGCAAAAATTTTCATAATTAATAGGATTAATTTAAGTTTTGTTATTATAGTGAATGTGATTCCTAATAATGGTATGAGATGCCATTGTCAAAATTATAAATTTATGGGATAAAATTATATGTATGTTAAGGAACATACTGTTGTTATTGTTTTATTTATTTATGAAATAAAACTGAAAAGAAAAAAGGGATAAATAAATTTTATACTTTGTTTACGAGGAGTTACCTGACAACCAGGAGATTCGTACTCAAGGATAAAATTTATATATGTATTTGATACATGGATTGAATTAATTTTTACTTGAACCTAGACAACCTAGGGGTATAAAATATAATTCAATTAAATAATAACCTGACAACCAGGTAATTATTTGGGATTAAAATTGTATGTGATACATTTAATCATCTATTTAAAATTGTATGAGTAATGACTTGACAACCAAGATACTCATTCATGATTTTAAATATATTTTTTTAAGAAATAAAGATTTCTTAATTTTCTATAATAGTAATTATTGTAGAAAGTGTTATTTGTATGTGTGAATACGTACTTATATTTGTTTTTTCGTTTTACATTCATGAATAATATGTCTGCTCTATCATTGCGTGGCATACTTGAAAATAACAAATTGGCTGGAGCCAATTATGATGATTGGTATCGCAATTTGAGAATTGTTCTCATGCATGAAAGGCTAATTGATATAATCGATAAGTCTGCTGTTACGGCCCCAGTTCCTAAAGAGGATGGAAGTATTGATAATGAGGCAACCAAGACTTATGAGAAGTACTTGAAAAATTGTCTTACTGCCAAATGCATCATTTTGGCATCCATGGGTTCTGATCTTCAGAGGCAACATCAGGATATGGATCCACCGACTATTGTCGAACATCTTAAGAAGATGTATGGTGCACAAAGTAAGACAGCCCGATATCAATTGTCCAAAACTTTGTTTAGATCCACACTTGATGTGGACTCTCCTGTTGGACCCTATGTTCTTAAGATGATTGATCTTATTGAACAACTTGAGAAGTTGGGATGCAAATTGGGCAAAGAACTTTCACAAGATTTGATCTTGCAATCTCTTCCAGAAACTTTTTCACAATTCATTGTTAGCTTTAATATGATTAAAGTAAGCTGTGATCTTCATGAAATGCTCAACATGCTAATTGATTATGAGAATCAAATTGCATCTGAGAAAAAGAAAGGAGTTGCTATGGTAGTTGGCAGCTCTTCTAAGAAGAAAGGAAAGTGGAAAACAAAAGGAAATGGAAAGAATAATTTTAAAAGAGAACCCATGGCACCTAAGGGTGGTGTGACCAAACCCAAGGGCAAGCAAGAAAAGGCTGACAAAAATGATGCTGAATGCTTTTATTGTAAAGGCAAAGGTCATTGGAAAAGAAACTGCAAGGAATACCTTGCTTCTTTGAAAACCAAAGAGGAATGTAAGACATACTTGAAAACAGTTTTCATGATTTCTTTGGCTACTATTAATTCTTCTATATGGGTATTAGATACCGGAAGTGCTCATAATATTTGCAATTCGTTGCAGGGACTACGAGTAAGTAGATGGCTGAAGAAGGGAGAAACTTACCTTCAAGTCGGGAACAGAGCAAATGTTGCTGCTGTAGCTATAGGATCTATTTCTTTAGCAATGTCTACGGGCAAGACATTAGTATTGGAGAATTGTCATTATGTTCCTAATTTTGTTGCAAATGTTATTTCTGTTTCTATGTTGGACAAACGTGGTTTTTATTTTAATATTAAAAATGACATTTGTTCTACTTATTATGGTGATGACTTATACGTAAATGGCTATCTCCAATATGGCATTTATATTCTTCCCGATTTAAATGGTAATTCTGTCATGCATGTTTCTACTCTCAAAAGAGAGAGGAATAATCAAGTAAATGAATCATATCTTTGGCATTGTAGACTTGGTCATATAGGAGAAAAAAGGATTTCTAAGTTACATAAAGAAGGTTACCTTAACAAATATGATTATGAATCATATGTAACTTGTGAATCCTGTCTCAAAGGAAAAATGACCAAAACTCCATTTATGGGACATGGAGAAAGGGCTACAGAATTATTGGGACTAATACATACAGATGTTTGTGGACCAATGAAAATTCAAGCCAAAGGAGGATATTCTTATTTTATCACTTTCACTGATGATATGTCTAGATATGGCTTTGTGTATCTTATGAAACACAAATCTGAGTCATTTGAAATGTTCAAAATTTTTCGTAGTGAAGTTGAAAATCAAACAGGTAAAAGCATTAAGGTGCTTAGATCTGATAGAGGAGGAGAATATCTAAATGATCATTTTCTTGAGTACTTAAAGAAAAATGGGATTCTTTCTCAATGGACACCTCCTGGTACCCCACAACACAATGGTGTTTCAGAGAGGAGGAATCGAACTTTATTAGATATGGTTCGATCCATGATGGGTTTTACTGATCTTCCATTGAATTTATGGGGCTATGCTTTAGAAACAGCAGCATATTTGCTAAATAAAGTACCCACTAAAGTAGTTTCTTCAACACCATATGAGATATGGAAAGGACGAAAACCAAATCTCAAACATATTAGAGTTTGGGGATGTCCAGCATATGTTAAGAAATTGCAAAGTAATAATCTTGATGCTAGGTCCGATAAATGTAGATTCATTGGTTACCCTAAAGAAACAATGGGTTATTATTTCTATCACCCTTCTGACCACAAAGTGTTTGTGGCAAGAGGTAGAACCTTTTTAGAAAAGGAATTTCTTTCTGAAGGAAGACAAGGTGAAGAAATAGAACTTGATGAAGTTCAAGAAACCAATGAAATAGTACAAGCTCAAGAATATGAAATTCAAGTTGAGCAACCAATTTTGGATGTACTTAAACTAACACCAAATTTATCATCTTCAAGAGTTGAGGATAACGAACCGATAGTAGTTCAAAGAGAGATTAATGAATCAATCCTTGAACTACCTTTGGAACCGGTTCAACAACCTCCAAATTTGGTACAAGAACTACCTCTTCGACGGTCCACAAGAGAACATCGTCCACCACTAAGGCTAAACCTAATGGTGCAAGATGATGTGGAAAATGGGATCGATTATGATGATAATGATCCTAAGACTTATGAAGAGGCAATGCAAAGTTCTGAAAGTCTAAAATGGCAGAGTGCCATGGAATCCAAAATAGAGTCTATGAGGATCAATAATGTTTGGACTTTGGTTGAACCCTCAAAAGACATAAAACCTATTGGTTGCAAATGGGTTTACAAGAAAAAGATTAGAGCAGATGGTAAGGTAGAGACCTATAAAGCCCGTCTAGTTGCCAAGGGATACCGTCAAAAGGAGGGAATAGATTATGAAGAAACATTCTCTCCTGTGGCAATGCTTAAATCTATTTGGATTCTACTTGCTATAGCAGCATACTATGATTATGAAATATGGCAAATGGATGTGAAAACAGCTTTTCTTAATGGAGAACTCAAGGAGGAAGTGTACATGGCACAACCTGAAGGTTTCACACTTTCGTCTGATCATAGTAAAGTTTGTAAGCTGCAACGCGCCATTTATAGGCTAAAGCAAGCTTCTAGAAGTTGGAACATTTGTTTTAATAAGACAATCGAAAAGTTCGATTTTATCCGATGTGAAGAGGATCCTTGCATATACAAAAAGTTTAGTGGGAGTACAATCATTTTCTTAGTACTCTATGTTGATGACATATTACTAATAGGAAATGATGTACCAGCATTGCAAAATACCAAAACTTGGCTATCTCAACAATTCTCCATGAAAGATTTGGGAGAAGCAGCCTATATTCTAGGAATAAAAATCTATAGAGATAGATCTAAAAGGTTGCTTGGACTCTCACAGTCTATGTACATTGATACCATTTTGAAAAGGTATAACATGGAAAATTCCAAAAAGGGCTATTTACCAATAGGCACTGGAATTACTCTCAGCAGAAAGGATTGTCCTAAAACTTCTGAAGAGAGCGTACGCACGAGTAGAATACCATATGCTAGTGCAGTGGGAGCTATCATGTATACCATGACATGTACACGTCCTGATGTCGCATATGCGCTAGGAGTAGCCAATCGATATCAGGCAAATCCTGGTGAGGAACATTGGAAGGTGGTTAAATCCATTCTTAAATATTTAAGAAGAACCAAAGACCAATTCCTCATCTATGGAGATTCTGAACTTATACCAAAAGGGTTCACTGATGCAAGTTTTGCCTCAGATAAAGATGATAGCAAATCTACTTCAGGTTATGTTTTCACATTAAACGGTGGTGCAGTGAGTTGGAAAAGTTCCAAACAAGCTACTGTAGCGGATTCAACGACTGAAGCTGAGTATATAGCAGCAAGTGAGGCTGCTAAAGAAGCTGTGTGGATGAAGAAGTTCATAAACGAGCTTGGTGTGGTACCTTCAATTAAAGAACCACTTCCGTTACTGTGTGACAATAATGGAGCCATTGCACAAGCAAAAGAGCCAAGATCACATAAAAAATCTAAGCATATCTTGAGCAGGTATCATTTGATAAGAGAGATCGTTGAACGTGGAGACGTTGAAATTCAAAAGGTTGCTGGGAAGGATAATGCAGCAGACCCATTCACTAAGGCGCTTGGATCAAAAGAGTTTGATAAGCACATGTGGGAATTGGGATTGAAATATATGACTGATTGGCTCTAGTGCAAGTGGGAGATTTTGTTGGAAATACATGTATGCCCTAGATCCAATCTGTCATTGGCTCTAGTGCAAGTGGGAGATTGTTGGAGATAAGTGTGTATGTCCAACAAAATACTATCATGAATTATTATTATTATTATTCCTTTTTATAAGAATAAACTTTTATAATTTATGATAGTGTCCTTAATTAAAAATTAGAAACGAATAATTACGATAGGGATCGTAATAATGAGATATACGTTTTTTGAGTACTTTTAATTTAAAATGTTCTTAATCGTAGAATCACTAAAAATGGGACATTAATCATTCGGATAGATTAATATATATATATATATATATATATATATATATATATATATATATATATATATATATATATAATAGTCTTCATTGGATGAAGATTAATAGATCTCATTTGTTAAATTATATATATAAATGGTATATATAGAGATATAACCATTAAACTGACTCACTCTAAGAATTCCTAATGGTTATAATTACCGTATATTTGTTAATAGGATATTCTTATGATGAACATAATATTAGAATTTTCTTTTGACCTGCGACTATCATAGTAATTAACAATGTATTTGTTATACTTTGATTCTGGACACCTAACACCCTACGGTGTTAGTTGAATGGACATTGGGTATGATTTAAATACTTGTAGAATTAATGATTAGTCAAAATGGAATCCATAAACTATGGTAATGAGTTTGAGCTCTACGATTATAATGAATGAAATAAACAATGCCTTGGCCAAGGAGTTTGAATGAATTAAGAAATGAGTTTCTTAAGTCATTCATAATTCATTATAATAATGGTAACAAGTCAGAGTTTGACAATCAAACCGTACTCTAAAAGTTAGCCAAGAGCTGAAAAGATGGAAGGAGTTGTATTTTTGTTCATCTTGGGTTCTTAGTAAAAAATATTATTACTTCATACTATCGGGTCGTCAAGGAGCGTTGCTAGACGCCAACCTTGATTAGTAAATATAGTATGACTAATATAGTACCCGCTTAGTATTGAACCTATGGGGTCACATACTAACGAGTGTTCTAATCCTTGGTAAATAAATTATTTAATTATTACTTTGATTAGATCAAATAAATAATTATATTAATTCAAATGGAGTATTATTATATTCTTTGCTAGCACCATGAATATAATAATATTATAATTGAGAATATTAAATAATTAATTATTTATTCTATGATGAGTTTTAAATATGGATAAGATCCTAACTGATTTTGTCTCAAATTAAGTTGTAATTTGATTCACAAATCATTCACCAATCTCATACTATATATGTGTATATGATAAAAGAAAGAAAACATAAGTTTTCTCTTTTTACCTCCACATACACAAATATTCCAAATTCTTAGTGAAGAATTGCTGGTGCAAGGAGTTGCAAGAAACTTCTCAGTTAAATCCATTGGTCAAAGAGTTGACAACAAGGATTAGTCTCGGTGTGGATACACATAGTACCTTCGTACCATCGAAGGGGAAAGTTTTATTCACTAGGGTACTCAGGTATTGGCATCTAACCCATCTTATTTCAATAAAATTTTAAGCACAAAATAGATCAATAGGATTACTTTATTACTTCCGCTGCGTGTTATGAACACTTGTAATCCTTCAGAGTGTGAGTCATAAGTAGTCATGACAAAGTCAAACTTAACATGTAAGTTTAAGATCAATAGAATTAGTATATATTATATATATGTATTTCTGTAAATTATTTAGATGTGCATTTTATTGGTGTATTGTACTTATGTATTTTATTTAATTATATGATATATGTTATGTGTTTTATATGTGCTTGTATGTCTGTTTATGTAATTTATTTTGCTTGATTTGATTGCATTTAATAGTGTATGAAAATAATGATGGTTGAGCGGATTGTATTTATTAGAAAAGAATAATGATAGTATGTTAGATAAAAACTCTTAAGGGTGTCTTTGACCCCTAAAATTTTAAGATTTATTTTGGTTTCTCAAAATATATATGATTATGAAATATTAAGATATGTAATAATATATAAGTGAAAATATTTTGAAACTAAAATTCGATACAAGTTTTTATAAAAATAAACTTTTTTGAGATTTGTGTTGACCACGTATACTTGTTTTTATTATTTTTGTGGCATTCACTCTTCTTAATGAGAACTATGTGATTTGATTTTCACTCTCTATATCCAATATTTTTTTGGAAACAGACCACGAAGTCTTTAAAGAGTTTACGAAATACGTATTGGGTATGCTTTATTTGTTTTTTTAGATGTTCTCTCACCTTTGTTTTTGTTATATCTTTTAAAAGAGAAATAGGAGTTATAATTATGTATGTTTATATATTATTTTTATAAACTATATTAAATAAAAAGTATAGTCATAAGTTGTGATGTATTTATGTATATTTGTGTGATTTGTTTTTAGAAGAAAATAAAGTGTATAAAAAAAATATATACTGGCTTTTCAAAGAAAAGTCCCTAAGAATTTCAGGTAAAGGCTCCTACTTATTATAGTTATATATAGATGTGTAGTCGTAATATTCTCGCTATCAGATTGGCGCAGTCGAAAGCGTGGCATTTTGGCACTGAAGGTGTTATTACATTATGGTATCAGAGCAGTCTTTCTTATGGAGCTTGAGGAATGGAATGACTATGTTTCATTACATACTCTGAGTATTTGTCATATAGTAGGTCTTGTTCGGATGATAGAAATTAGAGCTTTATGTACATGACCATCTATTGATTAACTCTGTTAGTCTACCTTGCACATTTCATGGTATTAGGTATGGCCAACCTAATACTATTAGTTTGTGTATTTGGGAACACTAATATGTTATCATAGATAATGTAGAATTTAGGTAATAATAATCGTTAAGTTTGGGAACATTAGGTAATCTTATTGGATTAGTTTGTATTGAGGTATGTGCCTTAATCGTGCCGCTTAATTTGATGTATCGTTCATTTTTCTATCTTTTATATTGGAGTTCCATATTTTAATTTATTCTTGAAATGCAATTTCATTCTTTTGCTTCTTGTCTTACATCTTATGCATATTTTGATTTGATCGTACTCTTAGTTATCCTTTAGATTCTTGACATCACAGCTCTTGACTTAGCATTGTTCTATGTGAACTATGTAACTCCTTGATGTAATTTGAACTTATTTTCACTACAAAAAAGGCCTATGGTCACGATAAAAATCGTGACCATAGCTAGTAAAAAGGGTGACCATAGATCTATGGTCACGGTTTTGAACCTATGGTCACGATTTTTTTACCGTAGCCTATTCTCTCGTGGCCATAGGTCTATGGTCACGATTTTTTTATCTATGGTCACGGTTTCAATTTTCAAATTCTGACACTTTAGGCTACGTTTTTTCACCGTGACCATAGCCTTATCTATGGTCACGGTTTTCATCGTGACCATAGACTCTATGGTCACCCTTCCTTAAAACCGTGACCATAGCCTTATCTATGGTTACGGTATAGTCACCCCACCTTAAAACCATGACCATAGCTCTATCTATGGTCACCCCTTCTTAAAACCGTGACCATAGCCTTATCTATGGTCACAGTTTTTTGCCGTGACCATAGCCTCTATGGTCACCCCACCTTAAAACCGTGATTATAGCCTTATCTATGGTCACGGTTTTCACTGTGACCATAGCTCTATGGTCACGGTGAATAACCATAGCCTCTATGATCACTCCTTCTTAAAATCGTGACCAAGCCCTATCTATGGTCACGGTTTTTCGTCGTGACCATAGCCTCTATGGTCACCCCACCTTAAAATCGTGACCATAGCTTATCTATGGTCACCCCACAAAACTGTGACCATAACCTTATCTATGGTCACGGTTTTTACCGTGACCAAAGCCTATTTTGTTTTATGAGATTTAATTTTTTTTAAAACATAATCACATCCCAAAATGATGATGATCACAAAATAAATCTAAAAATAAAAAATGATAATCAACAATTAAGATAAGTTGTGATTAAAGTAACCAGCAAACATATCAATATAGTTGAGAGAATACACTTGTCTCAATCTTAGTTTTATAGAGTGATATATACACTAACACTAAGAAGACACTATTAACAAAATTGTTCCATAGGCGTGAGAGCAATACAATTTAAACTCTGCCAGGATAGATTGTGTCTGGTATTGCTATTCTTTCTTCTCAACGCTCAAAAACTTTTGTTTCAGCCACTTAAATATTTGAAAGCTCAGCACATGCTTCATTAACATGCAAAGTAAAGTCATATTAGACATAAACACCTACATTTATTCTTCTTCAACTTAGGATAAAAAAACATATGATTAAAACAGATATACATCACACATATAATAGCTAGCACACACTATACAACACACATCCACATCATAGTATATGACACATCATAAAACAATATAAAGTACTTGAAGAGATAGGTGTATATATTACCAAAGTACTTGAAATCCTCTTAGTAGCTTCTTTTTGTTTTTAACACTTCATTTTTGACAGACTTCATTATAGCTCTCAATTCCTATAAAGCACCAAATAATTATAGCACAAGTAAAAAGAAAATGAAAATAAAAAATAAAGCAACATAAACAACAAAGCAAACCTGAAAAGCTCTAGATTGGCAATCGACAAAACTTAGGTAAGTATGCTCCTTATTCTTCCAATTCACATATCTGGATTCTGAAAAAAATCCTAATTTTCAAGTTTCTTCTTCTCCTCAAATTTACTTTGTTCAAGCTGCAAAGAAATTATTAAAGCTTGTTTTGTAATGGGACAAGGGTCCTGCAGTAGAAAAACAATTGCACAAAGAATTATAATCAGAGTTAGTTGGACTGGTCACATTTTAGGAAAATAGAACATAATAGTGAGTTAGTTGAATCACTTTCTTCGTATTCGTTAAAATTTTCTCATTAACCTTTTAGATTTCAAACAACTAAACTTAATATTTCCTTATCCTTACCTACAAAAAGAATTCTCAAATAAAGAAGCCTACACCATTACCCTTTTCTAGTTTCACTCCCATTCATTTTGTTCAATCATTTCAAAAGCTCTAGATTTCAATACCTACTGAGTGTATGTATAATCACATACAACATCAATTATGAGTTCAATTATATGAGTTAAAATATAACATAACTCAATATTAAAATCCCAAATAATAATGATTAAAAATACCCTAAATTGAGACTCACATACCTCTTTTTCTTTTCTTTTAGCCACATATGGAACTCAGTAGGTTTATATATTACAATAGTAACAAGAACAACATTTGCAAGTTTATCCCTAAAATCAATTGGTAACACATAACCATGGACAAAATCACAAAAGACACTTAAAATCATAGAACAAACAAAATCAAAATCAACTTCCCAAAGAACCAAAAAAACCAAAAAATAGATTAGCAAATAGATTATAGAACAATACATTCATAGGCAACAAGAATATTAAAGAATAGTATTATAGGCAATAATATTTAAATAATTTTTACCATCAGCAGATAAAAAACCAGCAACCAAGGGACGAGCAGCAGAGATGCACCACCGTGGAGGAAGGAGAATGGCCGAGATGAACTAGGGTAACAGAGACAGAGGACCAGGGACGAGGGTAGCAGAAGCAGAGGAGCAGCATGAGCAGGAACGGTGACACAAAGGATGCGATGGCAAACGAGCACGAATAGCGATGACGCAGACGAGCACGACCGTGGATGACAGAGTAGGAACCGATGATGACGTATAGGAGATGACGAACCCGAACGGCGACGCAAAACAGGACGGCGCTGGTAAATGTGAGTGCGAAGGAGAGGTAGAGATGAGGCATTGTTGATGGTGCAGGCTCTTCCTCCAGGCTATTCCCGATGGCGACGGCAACGGCTTCCTCCTCCATCGCGTGATAGTGACGGCGATGCAATGGCGGTGTGGGACGGCTCCTCCTCTTTGCGTCTTCTCACTCTCTGCTTCTTCTCAGCTCGGTCGCCCTCACACTCTCTCTCTTCTTTGCGAGCATCAATTGCGACGGTGGCTGCTAGCTCCGTCAGCGCCGTCTCCTTCCTCCTCCCTCTTTTCCCTTCTCCATTTTTCCTCTCTCTCTCTGTGTTTTCGTGGGTGTGTGTGTGTTACTTTGAAGAGGGGGGTTATGGTTTGTATTTTTGGGAAATTAAGGGTATGGGGGTTTTGGGTTAGAGTTTGTGATTTTTAATTTGGAAATTAGAGTTAGAAATTAGGAATTTTATAAAAGAATTTGGATAGAATAGATATTTTGATAAACTTGATGGATAGAATAATAATTTTAAATTGAATATACTCCACTAAAAACATCTTAAAATAAATCATATAAATTATCCTTAGTTTTTAATTATTAAAATTTTTAAATTATAAATATATGAAATCCCCAAAATTATAAAAGAAAATATATAAGAATCTTAATTAGTTTATGTTCAGATGATCAAAATTTGATTTAGTTACAAAAATATTTTTGAATAGTAATTAGAATTAGGGTTAGGACTAGAGTAGTTTAAAAATTTTAATAAAATTAGAAGGTAGAATAGTAATTAAAAATCAATCATAATTTATTTAAATTCTTTTAAAAATATAATATTTATTTTTCAATTTATTAATTAGTTTTAAGTTTTAAATAATTTTTTAATTTAAAATTAATAGTATTCAACTTAATTTTTTATTTATAAAATTAGATTTAACATTTTAATATTTAAAGTAAATCATATAAAATTTTTATTAGTTTTTAATTATTAAAATTTTCAAATTTTAAATATATAAAATATTTAAAATTATAAAAATATATAAAAACCATGACCAAAAACCCTTTTAGGTCACCCTAAAAAGCTGTGACCATAGACTTCTTTAGGCCACTGATGACAAGTCATCTTAGCCTAGTTTTACTAGTCTTTTTCTTTGATTTTCATTGGGTTTTATGCACTTTCTTATGCCACAGGTAAGCCATTTGGGTAGAATTTCATGTTTCCTTAGATTCAATCAACCATGAATGAATTGATGCATTTTCATGAGTTTTTGTGCCATAATTGTTTATATGTCAAGAAGAAGAAGAACTCTCATGATTATAGCATAGCTTTGATGCAATTGTTGATTGATGATGGGTAGAGAAAGGCTTGGAAGAAGGTTGAAGAAAGGGAATAGCAAAATGGCAAGATGAAGGACTTAAGTTTGAGCTCAAGTTTGCCTCAAACTTGAACTCAAACTTGAGGAAGAATGCAACCACACCCTGGAGGCACGCCAAGTTTGCACCAACGTTTGCCTCAAACTTGAGGTCAAATGTTGGCTTAAAAATTCTTCACCCAGGGAGGCCAACGTTTGCGCCAACATTTGCTTCAAACATGAGGTCAAACATTGGCGCTACAAGAACAAGAAAAATCACCCCTGGAGCAGGCCAACATTTGCGCCAACGTTTGCCTCAAACTTGAGGTCAAACGTTGGCGCCATTTTAGCATGGAAGAGCACCCCTGTTTGATGCTTTGGATCAGCCACGTTTGCGCCAACGTTTGCCTCAAACGTTGGCTAGAAGAGCTGATTGAGAAGGGCCACGTTTGAGCTCACGTTTGACCTCAAACGTTGCCTCAAACGTGGATGACAGCAAATTGGCCGAGCTGCATAATGCCACACACGAAGACGTTTGAGTCAACGTTTGCCTCAAATGTTGACTCAAACGTAAATCCCCAAGGCCCAAGTTGCAAACGGATTTCTTCCCAACACCAAGAGTAATCAACAGAGGCTTTTGTCAACCCAATTCCATCAAGAGCAAGGGCCCAATTCAAGACTCAAAGATCATCAGAAGAGAGTGTATAAATAGTTTAGAATTTAAGTTTTCAAGGGAGCTTTCTTTTTAGAATTTTTAGAGAGCCTTTTCCTTTGAGAGAGTGGGATTTAATTTTCAGTTTTGTTGCTGTTAGCATTTCCGGGAAGAGGAATTGAATTCTCTTCCTCTGGGTTTCACATTTTTATTTCCTGCACACTTGTTTGAACCTTGGGTTGGAGAATTGAAGGAATTCTGTTTCAATCTCACCCTGAGGTCTCTCTGTTTTGATTTACTGCATAATTGAGAAATTGAGATTTGAATTTAGTCCTTCTGCTGTTTGATTTTAAATTCTTTTGCAATTGAATTCTGAATTTGGATCTAGGAAGGCATTGAGATCTAGACTTGGTTATCTAGTCTCTTGAGTCCTGAGATCTGGAGTTTTCATTTTAATTTCTCTGTTGAATGCTTCTCCAAGTTCATTTATATTTCAGTTTGAGATCCGGTTCAATTGAATTCATCTTCTACTATTCCGTTTGTTAAATTTTATTTTCCTTGTCTAATTTCTGCAATCCCACATCCCTAACCCGTTTAAGATTCAAGCAATTTAGATTTCTTGCACTTTAAGTTTCTGCAATTTACATTTCTTGCAATTTAAATTTCTACAATTTACATTACTTGCACTTTAAGATTCAGCTCTTTTTCCTTTCGTTCTCTTTAATTTCTTGCAATTCACCCACTCCCCTTTACAATTCATGCAATTTAATTTCTGTCAATTACAAATCACTCAAATCAACTCTTGTTTGCTTGACTAAATCAACCGCTAAGCTAAAATTGCTCAATCCTTCAATCCCTATGGGATCGACCTCAATCCCGTGAGTTTTATTACTTGATGTGACCCGGTGCACTTGCCGGTGAGTTTTGTGTCGGATCGTTTTCCGCACATCAAGTTTTTGGCGCCGTTGCCGGGGATTGAAATAGATTGACAATGATTAAGTAAGGTGGTAGTTTAGATCAAGCACTTTTTCTTTAATTTTGATTAGCACACTAACTATTTGAGACTTTGTCTCTACTAACTCTCACAGCACTCAAGCTATAGAGTGCTCTGTATATCTTTGCTGTTTTGGTTGTATGACATAAACCAGGAGAGAGTTCTCCACCTCTGGAATTTCTGAAGAAGAGCACGAAGAAATGGAGGAGACCGGAAGGAAGTTCACAGTAAGAGGAAAAAAACTAAGGCACTATGATTTTCAGCCTCCATGATCAAAGAACAAGATGTCAAGCTAGTGACAATAAGGAAGCGCTTGTTGGGAGGCAACCCAACCTGAGGTAGTTTTCTTTCCATAGCTATTTCAGTAAAGAGGCTAAGTAGCTTTATCTATATTGCAAGGAGCTAAGTTTGGTGTTGCACACCAAAACAAAGGGAGAATGAAGAATGCTAAGTTTGGTGTTCCACCAAAAATCTCTTTTAAAAACACATTCTCACATTCTGCATAAAGGGTTGCTAGCTCCAAGCAATCAGAGAAACTACTTAACCAATGTCTATTTTCTAGTTTTTAGTCTTATTGCCTTTAGCAAAGAAAAAGAGTTCCACATATGGTCAATTTGAAGCATGAGAACTATTGGCAAGGTACTAAGTTTGGTGTTCTCACACCAAAGTAAGTTCAAAAGCCCACAAATAATTCATGCATGCTAACCATTTTTCAAGTGCTTGGGGAACAAGCAACTTTCAATATGATTGCAGAGTATCATACAAGTTTTTGGGAAGATTAAGCACCATCAACCAAAGAGACAAAGAGGGATGCAAAGATCAACAATGGTGCTGAGAAGGAATGAAGCAAGTAAACTCCAAAAGGTTGTATTGTTAAGTGATTGTCTTATATTCAAAACTGCTATGATTGAAAGTGACATTGTACCCCTGTTCAGTATAATTTCCTTGTAGTTCAATAACTAAGATGTTTGGTATATCATAGCACCATACACTTGAAAATTTGCTTGCACTCAAGGATTGGAAAAATACAAATAGAGAACATTTCTTTGAAGAGAAGGATTGAGGAATCAAAAATTCATCTTGAGGTAAGCAAAAGATTAAGGGAAGTGGTGGTTCTGGTTGTATGAATGTGTATTGAGGTTGCATGTTTGTGAAAACCTGCATGGGAGCTCATAGGTAGGAAATAGAGTTCAAAGAAGTATTGTGGAGATTCTCAAACATCTTTTGATCCAAGAAGAAGCAAAAGAAAACAAAAGAAAAAAATAATAAAAAGAACATGGCCCAAGGCTCTGAGCATCAATTACTAGGCAAAAAAAAAAAGAAATAAGAACTCAAAGAGTTCCTAGCCTAGTAAATGCTTGTGGTCGAATTGTGTCAAAGAGAGAGGCTTGAGCAAGTAAATCCTCAGGGGTGCTTTAACACCTAATACCTTAAAACCAACTGGTTTCGGAGTATTGATTGAAAGCTTATCTAAAGAGCCGCTTTGAGACAGGACACTTAGAGTCAAGACCGAAACACATAAACTATAAGCTGCTTCAAGGTGTTATCTATAAAGAGATCTCCACGGTATCATTTGGGTGAAAGTCCTAAGACCTAAGACTTCCAAGATGTGGAGACTAGTAAACACTGAAGCCCTTGCATAAACATATGATTTAGAGTTCACCCCACTGTCAATTAATCACTTCACTCACAGAGCATTACACGTCATTCTTCAATCTATTCTAAACTGAAAGAATTTTTTTTAGCATAATTCAATACTTGCTTGGGGACAAGCAAGCTTTAAGTTTGGTGTTGTGATGACAAGTCATCTTAGCCTAGTTTTACTAGTCTTTTTCTTTGATTTTCATTAGGTTTTATGCACTTTCTTATGCCACAAGTAAGCCATTTGGGTAAAATTTCATGTTTCCTTAGATTCAATCAACCATGAATGAATTGATGCATTTTCATGAGTTTTTGTTCCATAATTGTTTATATGTCAAGAAGAAGAAGAACTCTCATGATTATAGCATAGCTTTGATGCAATTGTTGATTGATGATAGGTAGAGAAAGGCTTGGAAGAAGGTTGAAGAAAGGGAATAGCAAAATGGCAAGATGAATGACTCAAGTTTGAGCTCAAGTTTGCCTCAAACTTGAACTCAAACTTGAGGAAGAATGCAACCACAACCTGGAGGCACGCCAAGTTTGTGCCAACTTTTGCCTCAAACTTGAGGTCAAACGTTGGCTTAAAGATTCTTCACCCAGGGAGGCCAACGTTTGCGCCAACGTTTGCCTCAAACTTGAGGTCAAACGTTGGCGCCACAAGAACAAGGAAAATCACCCCTGGAGCACGCCAACGTTTGTGCCAACGTTTGCCTCAAACTTGAGGTCAAACGTTGGCGCCATTTTAGCATGGAAGAGCACCCATGTTTGATGCTTTGGATCAGCCACGTTTGTGCCAACATTTGCCTCAAACGTTGGGCCAAATGTTGGCTAGAAGAGCTGATTGAGAAGGGCCATGTTTGAGCTCACGTTTGACCTCAAACATTGGCTCAAACGTGGATGACAGCAAATTGGCCGAGCTGTATAATGCCACACACGAAGACGTTTGAGTCAACGTTTGCCTCAAACGTTGACTCAAACGTAAATCCCCAAGGCCCAAGTTGCAAACGGATTTCTTCCCAACACCAAGAGCAATCAACAGAGGTTTTTTTTCAACCCAATTCCATCAAGAGCAAGGGCCCAATTCAAGGCTTAAAGATCATTAGAAGAGAGTGTATAAATATTTTAGAATTTAAGTTTTCAAGGGAGCTTTCTTTTTAGAATTTTTAGAGAGCCTTTTCCTTTGAGAGAGTGGGATTTAATTTTTAGTTTTCGTTGCTGTTAGCATTTCCAGGAAGAGGAATTGAATTCTCTTCCTCTGGGTTTCTCATTTTCATTTCCTGCACACTTGTTTGAATCTTGGGTTGGAGAATTGAAGGAATTTTGTTTCAATCTCACCCTGAGGTCTCTCTGTTTTGATTTACCGCATAATTGAGAAATTGAGATTTGAATTTAGTCCTTCTGCTGTTTGATTTTAAATTTTCTTGCAATTGAATTCTGAATTTGGATCTAGGAAGGCATTGAGATCTAGACTTGGTTATCTAGTCTCTTGAGTCCTGAGATCTGGAGTTTTTATTTTAATTTCTCTGTTGAATGCTTCTCCAAGTTCATTTATATTTCAGTTTGAGATCCGGTTCAATTGAATTCATCTTCTACTATTCCGTTTGTTAAATTTAATTTTCCTTGTCTAATTTCTGCAATCCCACATCCCTAACCCGTTTAAGATTCAAGCAATTTAGATTTCTTGCACTTTAAGTTTCTGCAATTTACATTTCTTGCAATTTAAATTTCTTCAATTTACATTACTTGCACTTTAAGATTCAGCTCTTTTTCCTTTCGTTCTCTTTAATTTCCTGCAATTCACCCACTCCCCTTTACAATTCATGCAATTTAGTTTCTGTCAATTACAAATCACTCAAATCAACTCTTGTTTGCTTGACTAAATCAACCACTAAGCTAAAATTGCTCAATCCTTCAATCCCTATGGGATCGACCTCACTCCCGTGAGTTTTATTACTTGATGCGACCCGGTGCACTTGCCGGTGAGTTTTGTGTTGGATCGTTTTCCACACATCAAGTTTTTGGTGCCGTTGCCGGGGATTGAAATAGATTGACAATGATTAAGTAAGGTGGTAGTTTAGATCAAGCACTTTTTCTTTAATTTTGATTAGCACAATAACTGTTTGAGACTTTGTCTCTACTAACTCTCACAGCACTCAAGCTACAGAGTGCTCTGTATATCTTTGCTGTTTTGGTTGTATGACATAAACCAGGAGAGAGTTCTCCACCTCTGGAATTTCTGAAGAAGAGCACCAAGAAATGGAGGAGACCGGAAGGAAGTTCACAGTAAGATATACAGAATCGTGACCATAAACCTCTTTATGTCACCCCCAAAACCGTGAGTATAGACCCTTTTAGGTCACTCCCTAAAACTGTGACCATAGACCTTTTTAGGTCACCCTTTCAAAAAATCGTGACCATAGACCCCTTTAGGTCACCCTCCAAAACCGTGACCATAGACCCCTTTAGGTCACCCCCAAAAACTGTGACCATAGACCGTTTTAGGTCACCATTTTTTGAAAAACTGTGACCATAGACCCTTTTTGGTCACTGTAAAAAATTGTGACCATAGACCTGTTTAGGTCACCCACAAGACCGTGACCATAGACCCTTTTAGGTCACCCTCCAAAATCGTGACCATAGACTCTTTTAGGTCACCCCCCAAAATCGTAACCATAGACCCTTTTAGGTCACCCCCAAAACTGTGACCATAGACCCTTTTAGGTCACTCTTTTTTGATGACTATAGACCCCTTTAGGTCACCCCTCAAAACCGTGACCATAGACCCCTTTAGGCCACCTTTTTTCCAAAAACTGTGATCATAGCTTTTTTTTGTCACAGTAAAAAACCATGACCATAGAGGGTCTATGGTCACGGTTTTTTACCATGACCAAAAAAACCATGGCTATAAACCCAAAATATTTTAGTGTTTGCTACGATGCATCATTTCTTATAGTATCTTCTTGAAAGTCTTGTTTTGGATCTTCTTTGAAAAAGTATTGATTTGATTCTTTTCATGCATGATCGTGTCCTTAATCATTCTTTGAATTTTTTGATAAAATTGCCCTGAATCTTTCTTGCACTTCTCTAGTTAGAATAAGTGATTTTTTTATGTAGTTTGAACTTGCTTGTTTGTAATGCACCACCTATCCTCTATTAATTTTATAGGAGAACTTTACCTAGGTTTTCTTCTTTGAATACAACTTGATTCTCTTTCAACCTTACTCTAATTTTTATGCATATATTTGTTTGATTGTGTACTTAGGTATCCCCCAAGATTCTTAAGGAAAGATTTTTTGCTCCTGACCCTTATTATTCCTCACTCCATAACATCTTTTATTTCAACATGAATTTATTTTGACGTGACTCATCAATTATGCCTTTATTGTTTCATTTGAAATGTTTAGGGGTGACCACCGGGAGTCCCATGAATGGGATCAAGACAAGGGATTTGCGCAGAGGGGCTTAGACTTCAAGAGGAGTGGGTATCCACACCAGCATCCCCAAGGTCGGAACAAGTATTGAAGAAATAACAATCGCTTGGGAAATGGTAAAGAAAAACAGGCAGAGGCTACTTCAGATGATTTGAGGTGACAAAGATGCGGGAGATACCACCTGGACCATCCATGCCGAACTGAGTTAGGACTGTGCTATCGTTGTGGGAGACCAGGGGATATCTCCCGAGATTGTCCATACAGGAAAATCAAGGAGAGGGCCGTTCTTAATGAGGTTGAAGAAATCGTGAGACGGGTAAATATAATTGAATTCTAACTGCTTGACATAATATTAGAGTATGGTATTCATTTGTGACGTAAGGCTGAATTGCAATAAATATAATTTTTAAATAGACTATCGATTGATGGCTTAGACTTATTAAGAGTAGAGGAGGCTTGCAAACAGCATCGGTATATTTGGGAATTGAATTGGAATGAGAGTTCATGAAACTGAACAATTGTATGGGAATTGGAGGACGACTAATTACTAGGAAATTGATGTTATAGGTTTTGGATAATTAGGATGTGATTTGGGAATGATGTTTGCATGTTGATGATGAGTAGTAATGGAGTTTCAACTTACAGGTGCATACGCCAACTTCTCAACCTATAGTACTTAGACTTGAATTTGATTGGATTTGACATTGATTGGCATTCAATTTTAGTTATAATGAATGAAATTGCTTGTGTTTATAACTAATTAGTTGTTATTGAGACTGTGTATAATATGATGAGTATGTTTATGGTTGAATGATTATGAGATTATGGGATACATGAGCAAGTTTTGGTTTTGATGATGATAGATTGTGTTATAATGTGCATATATTGTGAGTTGTGTGTTGATAGAGGTTGGTGCAAGTTGGTGTTATGTTGAGAGTGGGGATTTTACGAGATGTTAAATATGTGAAATTGGTTGTTGAAGAATGAGGATTTGACAAGGTTGTAACGAATTTAGATAAGGATGGATAACCTGAGTAGGTAGGTGCCATGATTTGTGTTGAGGTCCTAGGTGATGTGATTATTTTGATTAAGGATTATAATGAGCTTGTGATTTAAACCTAGAAATACACTAGGGTCCTAAATTGTGATTGAAGTCTTAGGATGAACTTAAGCCTTATTTGGGATTACACTAAGAAAGCTTAAAAGTGAGCTTAGATTTTTGTGATCCGATAATAGGGTGTGTCTTGGATGGATAATTGAATTCTTTGTGGCTGAAATTCAAAGTGACGCAGTAGAAGCTTGTGGAAGCATTGACATAGCATGGCCGCAATGAAGAGTAGTAGGGAACAATTAGAAATACTTTAGGCTTTACTTCCTGAAAGGTTTAGTGGATTAATGCAAATAATGACTTCTATGTTAGTGCATTTGGTTGTGGCTGTGAGAGTAGATTGAATCTGAAATGGTTACAGAAATGATTATAGGTGTATAGTTGGTTTTTGGTGATGCATGCAAAATTGTAGCATTTGAAAGATAAGTATTATAATATTTGATCATGATGACTTTGGGTTTAGATTGAATCGATAATGACTGGTTTTGAAAGACGAAATTGGAAAACATTAAATGGAGAGTTATAACATCTTCTTGAGGTTGAATAGCAGAAACCCGTAAAGGGTGATGAACTTCGTCTTAGAGGACATTCTGTCGATATTTGTTAAGGATTCTAAGAGTTTTGGAAATTCTAAATTAAGATTTCAATTGAAAGTTACAGAAGGTTTAAAAGAGGTGAACTTGATATTGGAATCACTATTGAGCAAGAGCTTGAGAAAACTAAGAGTGAACTTGAGTAGATTTGGTGCTGAAAACGGAGTTAGCTCGATTGCACGATTTGGGAGAGAGACTATCGACTCAGTTGCGGCTTCTTGACTAATCCTAAGAACCACAATTATGCATCGTGGCTTGAAGATGAATTTGTAGCAACTAAATTTTGAGGAAAAAATTTCTAATTAGGTAGGTGATAAACCACAATTTTATGGTTTATCTTGTATTGAATTTGGTAGATTTTATCAACTTTTTCTATATTTATTCAATGAAATAACATGGTTTTGTAAATTCTCACTAATTTGTGTTTAAGAGTGAAAACATGCTTTTTAGGCCCTAAAATTGATAAATTTAATTCACTTTAATTCCATTCGATGCCTTGATATGTTTATTGAGTGATTTGAAGTTTAGTGGGTAGGATGTAAAACCCCGATTAAATGAAAATTAAATAAATAATTAATTAAATATGGGCCTCCGGGAGTGGAAAAACATAGAGTCATAATTTGGAAATTAAAATGTGATAATTGGATTCGAAGGATTTTTTCGAGTGAGAAAATATACTTTTCTGCAGAAAAATGCGTAAGGACGCATATTGGAAATTTAACTGGCAGTACCGGCTTAGACTGTCTGGTATTGTGACTAAAAAATTAATTATGAGTGAGAAAGGTTAATAAATTAGAATCTATAAATTGGGAAGTTAAAAATATCTAAAACACAAATTAAAAA
Source organism: Arachis hypogaea (assembly GCF_003086295.3). Classification (NCBI taxonomy): domain Eukaryota; kingdom Viridiplantae; phylum Streptophyta; class Magnoliopsida; order Fabales; family Fabaceae; genus Arachis; species Arachis hypogaea. The sequence continues at coordinate 71,156,376 of NC_092044.1, forward strand.
TTTAATCTTAAAGGTTGTGGCCCAAAATTAGGCCAACGGGCTAAAACAAGTGAATCAAACCCAAGTGGGCCCAAGCTCCCACATATATACCCACATTTAGTGAGTTTTCAGCCACCAATTTCCCCATTTTTTGAGAGAGACACGGAATTGAGAGAAGAGAAAAGAGAGGAGAGAAAATCCTAGCCACCCTCACCTTTAAACCACCATAACTTTTGCTACGAAACTCCGATTGATGAGCCATTTATGGCCACGCATCACTCTCCTCTCCCCCTTCAATTCTATCTAGGTATTGTAGTGAGTATTTCTCTGTTCTCTTCCTAGTTTTGATTTTTCCTCTAAATCTACATTTTGGCTTTGGGTTTTGAGGAAGTTTGTGGTTTTGGTTGTTTAAAGGTACTCTAGTACAAGCCATTGGTGAGTTCCGTCAACTAATTTCTTGGGTTAAAGTAAGAAATCCTCTAATCCTTGTAATTTATGAGATTTTTTGAGCCCTAAGTTGATGCATGTATGTAATGTGTGCATTAGAGTATGGGGTACGCTTTTAGAACTTGAAATTTGCTTGTGGAACGATCGGGTAGTCCTTAGAGCTGAGACTTGGTGAGATTTCACAAGTTGAGAGCTTAAATTTGACTTCCAAGAGGTACGATATAAGTTTCATTTAAGTACCACGTAGTGTCATGAGAATTCCTAGGCTAGATGCTCCTAGGATTAGGTTTGGATTATGTAAATGGTTGGTATTAATATGTATAGTTGATATGTTGTGAAAATTGATGATTTGATTGAAAATTGTGTGAATTTTCATGTTTGGTGTGTTGAAAAATTTGATGAATTGGATAATAATTATTGGTTTGTGGAATATGCATAGAAATTGTGAATTTGGGCCGGAGGCCGTGAATTTTGGGTTGGTGACTGGAAAAGATAAGGACGGTAAGTGATGATTAAATTGTGTGATAATGTATGAGATTGAATAAAGAAGTGGTATGGAATGTATGAGAATTCGATTGATTGTTGGAATAGTAAAAAATGAGGTTTCTGAAATGTGGAATGGATGTATTTGAGTTGGAATGTGTAGATGGAGTAGGTTTGGATTTAGTTGTGTATGAATATGTGACTTGAGTTGGTTTATGTTTATTTTGTTGGTTGAAAATGATTGAGGCTTGTGAATCATTCAAAAATTGGTAAATGTGTATTTTTGGTAAAAATAGATTTTCGGCCAACTTCAGCGGTCTGTAACTCGGTCCTCAGAGTTGGAAAACTTTCAAAATTGAATTTTTATGAAAATTTATTTATCGATCTTTCCAACGGTTCAAGAATAGTTGAAAATGAAATTTTGTGGAAAAAGTTATGAGATTTTAAAAATTAGACTAAAAATTTAATTTCTACAACATATCAGATTTTCTGGTTTCTGATATAGATGCGAACGCGGCACGTGACGGACGTATGTAGGCATTGGTCTCTGCCAAGTGCTCTCGTGTACGCGGACACTGCCTGTGTATGCGGTATGGTCTAAAATTGGGTGTATGCATACACGGGCTTTTGCATGCGTATGCAGACACCCAAGTTTCAACCAGTGCGTACGCACACCATATGTATGCGTACGCACAGCACCCATAATTTGAAAGAATGTATTTTTAAGTCTTTTAACCATTCTTTTAGACTTCCAAACCTTTATAAACTTCGATAGAGTATAGAGCCGGTGTAACCAAGAATGGAAGGGTTACTGTTCAAAAATTAAAGAGTCGAGTTAGTGAAATTAATGAAATTGAATAAGATGTGAAGTGATGCGTGACAAGGATGAATGTGGTGATGAGTAATGATTAAGTATGATGAGAATGATGATGATAATGAGGGTTTATGAGCGGTGAACTAATTGAATATGAAATTGTTTGAGGAAGTGAGTGAATAAGTGAGTTGAGGTAGAGGATTCCCTCTCTCGTCTTGTGATTATGAAGTAAAAAGATAATAAGAATTGTGTTGTTAGGATGGTGGTGTTATCCCGCTCACGTAAAGGCAAGTTGAGATTGAGGATTCTCTCACTTGCTATGATACTCTTGTTGAGGTTGAGGATTCTCTCTCTTGTTGTGGTAGATGAGCTTGAGGTTGAGGATTCCTTCACTTGTCACACTAGAGAGTTGAATAAAAGGTTGAGGATTCTCGTCGGTTTAATTCTGTAATGATTAATTCAGATTGTGAGTATGTTTGCTTGTGTTAAATTGAAATGAATTTTGAATTGAAATGGTGAAGACGGCGGTTGGATCCCGCTCACTGATAGGCAAGCTAAGATAGAAGATTCTCTCTCTTGCTATAATGGACAAGATGAGGTTGAAGATTCCTTCTCTTGTTGCGGTGGGCAAGTGGGGTTAAGGATTCTCTCTCTTGCTACATCAGGGAATTGAATGGAGAAGGTTGAGAATTCCCTTCGATTCAATTCCTGGCTAGGGTGTGAATGAGTTAGGTTGAGGATTTTCTATCATTACATCATAGTTTCTCTCTAAATGGGAGGTTGATGATTCTCTCCGTGAATATTGAGGATTCCCTTCATGTTGAGAGATGATATCCGGGTTAGCTACCAGGTGTGTCGGGTTGGTTGTATAACCAACAAATGCGCTAGTTGGCCATAGAGTAGGCATACATCATTTGCATATGTTTGAATTGTTTAGGTTTGCTTAATTGTACTTGGATTGCCTAATTGTAATTGAATATATTACAAGATTATATGCTATCTGCTCTACTTGAATCTAATGATTTTCTTGTTTGTATTGCTTGTGTTTGCACAACTGAGAGGTCCTTCATACTGGTGTCGGTTGACGCTGAGGGCTGTCCTTATTGAAAACAAAATGATGAAATAATTTATTAATAATGATGAATATTAAATGAGATAAATTGAGCTCCCTGGGTAGACGCAGTAAAGTGATTTCACTTGCTCCAGGTGAAGATACGAGATTACTGATATGGAATTACTAAGTCGAATTAATTAGTGCTGGTTCTATTCTAAATTGGAAAGTTTGGGAAGTTGGAAAGATAAAAAATTGAATTAGACTTAGTATCCCCTATGACAGTTGCCTAAGTTATGGATTAGTGAGAACCTATGGTGGACAATTGATGAAAGGAAGATTAGGATACTTAGTGAGTTCTTATTATAGTGCATTATATTTATTTGAAACTTTTATCGTACTGGGAACCCATGAGTCAGGGGTTTCCTTTCCATATATATTCTCTGTTTTTCAGATGCAGGTCCAGGTGCTCAGCAGTGAGCTGTGGTTTATTTGAAAGATGGGAAAGATCGTTGGACTCTGTTTTACTTTGGTTTAGAATGTCTCCAAACTTATTTTCAAAACCTTTTATTATGTATTTATTTTCATTTGAAAACTTGCCTATAGAGGCTTTGATGTATATTATGGGAGAGATAGAAAAATTACTTTTGTCAACTAATTTTATTACTGTACCCTAGTCGGCCTAAACTTTGCAGGTCGTGAGTAGTGGCTATTATACTCATGTCTATATACATATATGTACCTTGTCTTTATTCTATTCTTCCTTATTATTATATCTTATCTTGATTTGCTATCCGAATACGTTCATCTCCTTTTCTTTGATACGAGAGTGTTCCCAATCGCAATTTTATTTTGTTTGTTTTCAGGCTTCTCGTTAAATAACTCCTTTCAATTATATATATATATATATATATATATATATATATATATATATATATATATATATATATATTATAATCTACCTTGAGAGTTGTACCTTCTTACTATCATTGACTTATGACTCGAGTAAAAGGATTTGAATATTAGAGTGTTACAAAAGTGAACTAAGAAAACCTAGGAAAGGTAACAAAGAGGGGAATATAAAGTACTTAGGACAGAATGAAAATTTTATAAAAATACTAAGGACAAAGTGGTAATTATGATAAAAAGGCTTAAGAAATTCAAAGAAGGTAACCTTAGTCACTGTGAACGTGACTCATTAGGAAAGGTAACGTTACTCAGTACCTGGTAGAGCGAACTTCCATCGTGCCTAGCCAATGACTATATGAATGTGGGGGCACCCACCATATGGACCGTTACTCACTGTGAACACAATTTTGGGCCATTTCTTTTAGTTCTGCGATTGTACATAGTTTATTAAAACTTATGAGGCATCTGTGCATGAATGTAGACAATAGAGTAACTATATTTGGACGTAGGGCTAGCTAACATCAGGTTTGGGGTAGTCAACCGACGCATGAGCTCATGGCCTGTATAGGACTAGGCATGTATTATACTTGGCTACTGGATTTTTTTGTGTTTGTGATTACTTGCTTGTACGTGTGATTGTTATTCTGCTATATAATTATGCTTGTACTTGCTTGCATGACTTACCAACATAACTACACGACTTCCTAGACTTAGGCTATAGAATCCTTTAGTTTTTCTTGCTTAGTATCCTATTGGGAACCTTAGATTCTCATCCCTTTATTTTTCATGTTCCGTGGATGGAGACATGCATGATCTTCTTTGAGTACCCAACATTTAGATAGTGTGTGGACACAGAGACGGGAGACATAATGATTTGTGGTGGCCTACATACACGTACCTACTACCTCCCACACCAACCCTTCACACATCCTCTTCTAAGCCCAGGATTCAACCTGGACATGCCTTATAATTTCTATTGTCTGAACTTCATCCAAGTAGAGCCTATTACCCTTTTTCTTCATATCCTCTGCACATGGCAGAACCCGAGCCAGAGTCTTTGATGCTCTATCAGCTAGAGTACCTACCATTGTTTGACCCTGCATAGGAGTCGATGATTCCTGATGTGCCAATGCCCACAGCTCCACTACCTTCTCCTATAGTAGGGTTTCAAAAACCCTTGGGGAGACCACCAGACTAGCTATCTTCGATAAGTTTTGGTCATCATCATCTTCAGAGGAGGATCCACCAACATAAATCGATCAAATGCTTGCGGATCTATATTCTAATTTATCTTTTGAGACAGAAGTAAAAACTGCAGGGTAGGTTAGTAGTAGCAACATCACAGGCGTTTCTAAGTGACTTTCAGCACCAGTAGATGAGTTCTTCCAGTATCATCTCTTAGTGGTTTAGTATCTTTTATATATAGTTATATAAGCTAGATGGTTCCATCGTAGGGTGACTCTTGTATAGGCCAGAGCTTGATAATATAAGTTCTAGAGTGTGTATATATAGATATCTATGACTGTGGTATATAAATAAGTAGTCAATGTACTCTTTAACTTTATGGCATATTGAACGTGACTATATGATAGTTACATGGTATATATATATATGTTGTATGCTTTGAGTTTCTTAAATTATCTCTTATAATTGGCTAACACACAAATTCCGTTAAATGATATAGGCTCATATTTATATATATCTGGTCTAGAGTCCCTATGGTAACATGAATAGTAGCGCCTAGCTACTAGCATTGGTCATGCTTTGTTAGGAGCTGGGTCGTTACACTAGTTGGCACATAGTGGACAAATTTTTTAAGGGGCTTTGTTGTCAAGGGCTCTCTCGTGTTTGTGTGTAAAGAGAGAAAGAGAGTATTGACATATTAATGAAGTAATTCATGGTTGGTAGTTAGCTAGTAGTTGTTTATAATAATAGTATACATATATATGTTTATTCTTGTGTCTATAATACACTAGCCTTTTTTTAGTCTTCTCTCTTGAGTTCTAGCATGGTATTAGAGCTATAGTATCTTACAATTTTTGAGTTTTTTTCCTGTTTCTGAAACGTAAACCATTTTTTTCTCATGTAGTGTTTTCCCTTCTTTTTTCGGTCATTTTTTTTGACAATACTATTCATCATAGACCAGATATTCTTATTCTTCATGATGTTTCAATTTCTATAGATCAAACCTCACTGCCATACTCTGTGGTACGCATTGCTAGAAGCTCGATGTTTGCCTCCATTTACCTTGATTCTTCCAAATGCATTCTAAGCCAGTTTCTGATGTTTTCATGCGTCACCAATTTCACCATCTTCTCCGTTGTGTTATTTCAAGTTGAACAAAAAAACTCCACCCTCAATCACTTCTGGATGTGCCATCATGCTCAAGCTGAAGTTACTACCTCATCTAAGTCTGTTAGGGCTCCGATCCAAGTTAATCTTTAATTTTTTTCAATAATCTTTTCGACATCTTTTTACATCACTGGCCACTCCATTCGATTTTCCTTGACGTTCTGAGTTCAACCAATCCAACCTCATTGTCGTCTAAAGCCCCAAGTGCCACCATGCATCGCTCAAAGTCCACTGTCTCTATCTTTCTCCAACAATGTTCAAATTCAATCCCAGTCATCCGTGTAGTGGGCTAGATCAATGGTTCAGATCAAAGCTCTTTATCCTACCCTTTCATTAAAGTAGTTTATGTTATTTTTCAAAGTTTTTCAAGTTTTAAAAAGGGGAGATAAGTGTGAAGCCCAATGCCCATGAAGGGAGCTAGGCTCCTTCAAAGAATGCAAGGGAGTGGCGCCCAATTCCATGACTTGGAGCCCGACTCCAAGTATATGGAAAGCTCCTAGGGGAGTGAAGCCCAACTTCTACTCCTCATGGCTAGTGCCCCTTCATGTTTTTGTTGGAAAATGCCCAACTCTAAGGCTTTGTGCCCAATGCCAAGCATACTAGAAGAACATGAATCCTCTTAAAGATATTTTAATTCTATTTTCCTTTAAAATTTTATTTTCTAAGTCTTTAAAAAAGTTTTCTTTAAAAATATTTTTCATCTTATGCATAATTATTGTGTCTTTGTTTTGTTCACTGCCATCATAAAATTATTTTGTCCGAAGAAATTTATTGTCAAGCATGCATGATATATTATATCAAGATTGATTCTGTTCATTCACATGCATTAGAAGGCTTAGCACATTATCTCTGCATCTTTAATTTTCAACTTTCAATAGTAAAAACATTGGCATTTAGTAGTTGATTGTATGCCTATTCTTCATGCACGTTTTTCTTGCCATTCATTTTACCGAGGCTCCATAACCTCACAATGCATATCTCATTCCATTATAAATACGCACGCATGCATCCATTCATTATACAACACAATTACACTTAGCATTCACTTCTTTCTTTACTTATATTTCATGTAAGAACAAAAAATTTGTTAGACGTTTATTTAGAATAAACTAACAATTTAATTATCCAAAATATATTGAAAAATTTAGAAATATTAATTTGAAGATTTAAAAGTGAGATTTGGATTCAGTGGATTTTTGAGTGGAAAATATAATTTTTTGTAGAAAATTGCATAAAAACACGTACTAGTAATTTAGCCTGCAATACCGACTTAAGTCTATCTGGTAATGTATGTGAGAAAATAAAAATTACAGAAATGCTTAGAAAAGTATTTAGAATTGAAAATCGGTTAATTATTCTAAAGGTTTTGGCTTGAAATTAGGTCAAATGAACCAAAAATGCAAACCAGTTGGACCAGGCACAAGTTGTGTATCACACTACCACGCAGAGTGTAACACCCTACCACTCAGAGCTTTACGGTTAAGTCGTAAAACAAAGGTGGTGTGGCATTTTGACCTCTATAATAAAATATATATGCATATAATAATTGAAAGAAAGTAATATACTAGGAGTTTTGAAGAATAGGTAAAACAAAATCGCAAAATTAAAAATGCAACGCTTAAGAAAGGATTACTTGAGTACGAAAAAAGCTAAGGTTCATAACATATATATACAATAAACAAGAGTAGAGGGTCAAGAGTACAAAATTGCAAGCTCTTAACTCAGCCTGCGAAGCTAAGGCTGGCCGGAGAATATTTACATACATATATATAACCTATTACCCAAAATACATATATAAAACCCTAGTTCTCTATACGCCTCTAAGAGGTACAAAAGTAAAACAAGTTATCAGGAGAGTTCTATACATATGATCATATATAAATTATACAAAATAAAGTCTCAAAAGATCCACTTCGCTGCAGAGTTCCAGACGCCTAGCGAGGTACCTCTCGACCTACATCTGAAAAACTCAAAATGTTCGTATGGAATAAGAACCGGGAGTTCTCAGCATAGTAAAGGTGCCACGTACATAAGCTATAAAGTCCTAGGAATACCAGAGGCAATCCTAGAACACCAACACTCAAATTAATAGACCTAAAGAACTAAAATAGTAACCCTAAACGGGTGGTTCTCTAAGGATTCCTAAATTTAACCAAAACCTAACTAAAACCCTTACTCTCTCCATCTTTCCTCCGTTCCTCCAACTCCGGTGAAATCACATAGACAAACAAGCAGACAATGGAAAACACAAATAGAATACAAGTAATACAGATAGCAAGTATAACAATTAGCATATTAAAATCACTTGGGCATCTCCAAATAATGCACAGGCAAGTAATTCAAACAATATGCATATGATGCATGGCTGTCCTATACCTGATGAGTCTCATCTGTCAGCTATCAAGCCAACTAGTACACGAAATTGTGATTCACACTTTTCACAACTCCGCACAGCTGACCAGCAAGTGCACTGGGTCGTCCAAGTAATACCTTACGTGAGTAAGGGTCGATCCCATGAAGATTGTCGGCTTGAAGCAAGCTATGGTCATCTTGTAAATCTCAGTCAGGTGGATTCAAATGGTTATGAGGTTTTAATGATTAAAAAGAGAAGTAAAACATAAAATAGGATAGAGATACTTATGCAATTCATTGGTGGAAAATTCAGATAAGCGTATGGAGATGCTTTGTTCCCTCTGAGCCTCTGCTTTCCTATTGTCCTTATCCAATCATGCGTACTCCCTTCCATGGCAAGCTGTATGTTGGTCACCGTTGTCAATGGCTACCATCCGTCCTCTCAGTGAAAACATGTCTGCTACGGTTTCCCGCATGGCTAATCAGCTATCGGTTCTCGATCGTGTCAGAACAAGATCCATTGATCCTTTTGCACACTGTCACTGCGCCCAACAGTCATGAGTTTGAATCTTGTCACAGCCATCCCATCCCAGATCCTACTCGGAATACCACAGACAAGGTTTAGACTTTCCGGATCTCAAGAATGCTGCCAATTGATTCTAGCTTATACCACGAAGACTCTGATCTCACGGAATGGAAGGCTCTGTTGTCAGGAGAGGTAATCATGTGTCGTGAACCAGGAGGCCAAGAGATACACACTCAAGCTCTTGCAGATAGAATGGAGGTGGTTGTCAGGCACGCGTTCATAAGGGAGGATGATGATGAGTGTCACGGATCATCACATCCATCAGGTTGAAGTACGAGTGAATATCTTAGAACAAGAATAAGCGTGAATTGAATAGAGAAACAATAGTACTTTGCATTAATTTTTGAGGAACAGCGGAGCTCCACACCTTAATCTATGAGGTATAGAAGCTCCACCATTGAAAATACATAAGTGATGAAGGTCCAGGCATGGCCGAATGGCCAGCCCCCAATACGTGATCAAGAAATCAAGAGTGATCCTAAGATAGTCTCAAAAATGATCTAAAGATATGAATACAATAGTAAAAAGTCCTATTTATACTAAACTAGTAAACTAGGTTTATAGAAAATGAGTAACTAAGTGTAGATAGTGCAGAAATCCACTTCCGGAGCCCACTTGGTGTGTGTTTAGGTTGAGCATTGAAGCTTTCATGTGCATAGGCTCTTCTTGGAGTCTAAACACCAGTTTTGGTGCCAGTTTGGGTGTTTAACTCCAGCTTTGGTGCCAGTTCTGGCGTTTTACGCTAGAAAAAGATCTCTGGTGGGCGTTTGGACGCCATTTTGGGCCATCAAATCTCAGGCAAAGTATAGACTATTATGCATTGCTGGAAAGCCCAAGATATCTACTTTCCAACGAAATTGAGAGCGCACTAATTGGGCTTCTGTATCTCCAGAAAATCCACTTAGATTGCAGGGAGGTTAGAATCCAACAGCATCTTCAGTCCTTTCTCAGCCTCTGAATCAGATTTTTGCTCAGGTCCCTCAATTTCAGCCAGAAAATACCTGAAATCATAGAAAAACACACAAACTCATAGTAAAGTCCAGAAATGTGAATTTTTCATAAAAACTAATAAAAATATAATAAAAACTAACTAAAACATACTAAAAACTATGTAAAAACAATGCCAAAAAGCGTATAAATTATCCGCTCATCACAACACCAAACTTAAATTGTTGCTTGTCCCCAAGCAACTGAAAATAAAATAGGATAAAAAGAAGAGAATATACTATAAATCTCAAAATATCAATGAAACTTAGTCCCAATTAGATGAGCGAGGCTAGTAGCTTTTTGCCTCTGAACAGTTTTGGCATCTCACTTTATCCTTTGAAGTTCAGAATGATTGGCATCCATTAGGAACTCAGAATTTAGATAGTGTTGTTGATTCTCCTAGTTCAGTATATTGATTCTTGAACACAGCTACTTTATGAGTCTTGGCCGTGGCCCTAAGCACTTTGTTTTCCAGTGTTACCACCGGATACATAAATGCCACAGACACATAACTGGGTGAACCCTTTTAGATTGTAATTCATCTTTGCTAAAGTCCCCAGTTAGAGGTGTCCAGAGTTCTTGAGCACACTCTTTTTGCTTTGGATCACGATTTTAACCACTCAGTCTCAAGCTTTTCACTTGGACTTCATGCCACAAGCACATGGTTAGGGACAGCTTGATTTAGCTGCTTAGGCCAGGATTTTGTTCCTTTGGGCCCTCCTATCCATTAATGCTCAAAGCCTTGGATCCTTTTTACCCTTGCCTTTTGGTTTTAAGGGCTATTGGCTTTTTCTGCTTGCTTTTTCTTTTTTCTTTCTTTATTTTTTTCGTTTTTTTTGCTACTTTTTTTCCCGCAAGCTTTGTATTTTTCGTTGCTTTTTCTTGCTTCAAGAATCAATTTTATGATTTTTTAGATTATCAATAACATTTCTCTTTTTTCATTATTCTGTCAAAAGCCAACAACAATTTTAACATTCATAAACTTCACTATAAAAAATATGCACTGTTCAAGCATTCATTCAGAAAACAAAAAGTATTGCCACCACATCAAAATAATTAAACTAATTTCAAGATAAAATTTGAAATTCATGTACTTCTTATTCTTTTGTAATTAGGAACATTTTTCATTTAAGAAAGGTAAATGATTCATGGAATTATTCATAGCTTTAAGACATAGACACTAGACACTAATGATCATGTAATGAAGCTAAAACATAGTCAAATATAAAGCATAAAAATCGAAAAATAGAAAAATAAGAACAAGGAAATTAAAGAACGGGTCCACCTTAGTGATGGCGGCTAGTTCTTCCTCTTGAAGATCTTATGGAGTGCTTGACCTCCTCAATGTCTCTTCCTTGCCTTTTGCTCTTCCCTCATGGCTCTTTGGTCCTTTCTAATTTCATGGAGGATAATGGAATGCTCTTAGTGCTCCATCCTTAGTTGCTCCATGTTGGAACTCAAATCTCCTAAGGAGGTATTTGAGTTGCTCCCAATAGTTGTGTGGAGGAAAATGCATCCCTTGAGGTATCTCAGGGGTTTCTTGATGAGGGACTACCTCATGCTCTTGTTGAGGTCCATGAGTGGGCTCTCTTGTTTGCTCCATCCTCTTTTTAGTGATGGGCTCTTGAGATGAATCTCTCCATCTCCCATGACTCGGAGGTAGAAGTCACTGCCTTCCCTTTCCTCTTTCTAGAGGTTTCTTCGGCCTTAGGTGCCATTAATGGTTATGAAAAAATAAAAAGGAACATTTTTTCCACACCAAACTTAAAAGGTTTGCTCGTCCCCGAGCAAAATAAGAAAGAAAGGAGGAGAAGAAGAAGAAATAGAGGAGATGGAGGTGTGTGGGAATTTGGCCAAGGGGGTTAAGTGTTAGAGATGTGTGAAATAGAAGGTGGAAGGAGGGTTATTTATAGGGTAAAGGAGAGAGGGTAACCGTGTGGAGGATGGGTGGGTTTGGGAGGGGAATGGTTTGAATGTGAATGATGAGGTAGGTGGGTGTTGGGGAATAGTGTTATAGAAAGGTGTGTAGAAGAGGAAGAGTGAGGTGGGATAGGTGGGGATCCTGTGGGGTCCACAGATCCTGAGGAGTCAAGGATTTTGCATCCTTGCACCTTGCTGGCGTGTAAACGCCCTCTGAGTGCTAATCCTGGCGTTTAAATGCCAAGTTGCTGCCTTTTTCTGGCGTTTAAACGGCAGTCTACTCCCCTTTTCTGGCGTTAAAATGCCCAGAAAGGTGCCAGACTGGGCGTTTAAACGCCCATTTTTATACCTTTACTGGCATTTAAACGCCAGTTTGCCTACCAATTCTGGCATTTAAATGCAGACTGCTGCCTATTTCTGGCGTTTAAATGCCTAGAATGGTGCCAGGCTGGTGGTGCACGAAATCACAATCACGCTTTTGCAATTCTGCACAACTAACCAACAAGTGCACTGGGTCGTCCAAGTAATACCTTATGTGAGTAAGGGTCGATCCCACGGAGATTGACGGCTTGAAGCAAGCTATGGTTATCTTGTAACTCTTAGTCAGGAGATTATCAATGAAAAGGGTTTTATTTGCAATAAAATAAAAGAACATGAAATAAAAGGTAGTTGTAATTCAGTAATGGAGAACAGGTTGAGGTTTTGGAGATGCTCCGTCTTTTGAATCTCTGCTTTCCCACTGTCTTCTTCTTCACGCACGCAAGGCTCCTTCCATGGCAAGCTGTGTGTTGGTGGATCATCGTTGTCAATGGCTACCATCAGTCCTCTCAGTGTAAATGGTCCAGCTACGGGTTTCGTAGGGCTAATCATCTGTCAGTTCTCACTAGTGTTGGAGTAAGATCCATTGATCCTTTTGCACACTGTCACTGCGCCCAATAGTCGTGATTTTGAAGCTCGTCATAGTCATCCCTTCCCGAATCCTACTCGGAATACCACATACAAGGTTTAGACTTTTCGGATCTCAGGAATGCTGCCAATAGTTGTGTGGAGGAAATTACATCCCTTGAGGCATCTCAGGGATCTCTTGATGAGGGACTTCCTCATGCTCTTGTTGAGTGCCATGAATAGGCTCTCTAGTTTGCTCCATCCTCTTCTTAGTGATGAACTTGTGAGATGAATCTCTCTATCCCCCATGACTCAGAGGTGGAAGCAATTGCCTTCCCTTTCCTCTTTTTAGAGGTTTCTCTGGCCTTAGGTGCCATAAATGGTTATGGAAAAAAACAAAAAAGCAATGCTTTTACCACACCAAACTTAAAAGGTTTGCTCGTCCTCAAGCAAAAGAAGAAAGAAAGAAAGGAGTAGAAGAAGAAGAAAGTGGAGGAGATGGAGGTGTGTGAATGGGTGGGTTTGAGAGGGGAATGGTTTGACTTTGAATGGTGAGGTAGGTGGGGATCCTGTGGGGTCCACAGATCCTGAGGGGTTAAGAATTTCTCATCCCTGCTCTATTTGGGTATGTACACGCCTTAGAGTGCAATTCTGGCAATTAAACGCCAGTCTGTTGCCCTGTTCTGGCATTTAAACGCCAGCTTTTTTTCCTGTTCTGGCGTTTAAACGCTACACTGCTGCGTGTTTTTGGCGTTTCTACTTCTACCTTTCAATTCCTTGTTGTTACATTCATTCTTCTTCTATTCTTTTGTTGTAATTTTCTTTATGTTATTTCTATATTTTGTTGTAGATCTACTCTTGTTCCTTCTCTTTTCTTTCAATTCAATTTGAGGTAATTCATAATAATTGTGTTTTTTTTGATTGTTGTTGTTAATTCCTTGCAATAATTGTTGTTAGATTCTATTCTTGTTGTCAATTTGCTTTGCTTTTCTTTTGTACCTTCCAAGTGTTTGATGAAATGCTTGGTTGGGTTTTAGTATAGGTTTTATTCTTCTTGGCTTTGGTTTAGTAATTAGTGACTCTTAAGTTATCTTTGATAATTAGAAGTTGCTAATTGATTTGAATGCCTCTAAAGCTAGTCTTTCCTTTAGAAGTTGATTAGGACTTGAGGAATCAAATTGATTCATCCACTTGACTTTCCTCTATGGTTAGAGGTTAACTAAGTGGTAGCAATGAACAATTTGTTGTCACAATTGAGGAGGATAACTAGGATAGGACTTCTAGTTCTCATATCTTGCCAAGAGCTTTGTTAGTTGTTGGTTTATTTCTTTTGCAATTTACATTTCTTGTCTATTATCTTAAAAACCCCAAAATACATCTCATAACCAATAACAAGAACACTTTATTGTAATTCCTAGGGAGAACGACCCGAGGTTCAATACTTCAGTTTATAAATTTAGGGGTTTGTACTAGTGACAAACAATTTTTTGTATGAAAATATTAGTGTTGGTTAAGAAACTATACTTGCAACGAGATTTCATTTGTAAAATTCTAAACCGTCAAAGAATCCAATCATCAAAATGGCGCCGTTGCCGGGGAAGTTTAAGCTTATCAAAGATTCAAATTTCAAGTTCACTTGACCAAATATGCATCCTACCTTGACCCTAGCCCCATTACAACCTATGAAAAGACCTCATGATATATGTATGCATGCATGAAATATTTGTTGATTGTTAGAAGAAAAACAAATCTTGGAAAGCATGATTAGGAGAGAATTGAGTGAATCAACCCTAAACACTTGAGCAAATAGAGTGCAAACACATCCGGTAAGGGTTTGATTCTCAATTACATGTTTGCACCTACAATCATAACTTTTCATGCAAGTTTGTAAAAATATTTAATAACTCAATCCAATTGTGGATTAGACTCGCTAGTTCTTAGCCCTTGTACATAGCTGCTTCTTGGGAATTGATTTATTTTGACCAAAATTGCATTCATTTAGATAGTTGCAGTTAGTTAGTTTCCATTGAATAAATTCCATACCTTTGCTTCACTCTTGGTTTAAGCATGAAGACATTCTTGGTTTAAGTGTGGGGAGGTTGATAAACCCCATTTGTAGGGTTTATTCTTTATTGATTTTAGGGGATTTTATGACCTTTTACCCACATTTATTCAATGAATTAGCATGATTTTGTGATTGTCACCTTATTTGTGATTAGATGTGAAAACATGCTTTTTAGGCCTTTAACTTGATGATTTTAATCTCACTTTGATTCCACTAGATGCCTTGATGTGTTTGTTAGTGATTTCAGATTGAAAAGGCTAGGAATGGATCAAAGGAGTGAAGAGGAAAGCATGCAAAGTGGAGAAGATCATGAAAAGTCAAAGATTTAAACTCGCCCATGGACGCGCGGCGCACACCTGGCGCTTATGCGCGCATTGCGAATCACCCCATGGACACGTATGCGTGCTGTGCGCGTACGCGTCGGTGCTGGTTTGTGATTTTTTAATGAAAATATGGCTAGCGAATTCAGAAGGGTTGTGGGGCCCAATCCTAACCAACTTTGGCACCTAAACTGCTATTTAAAGCCAAGGATTAAAGAGAAAAAGGGATTCCAACCATTCACACTCATTAGGATTAGTTTAGAGTTAGTTTTAGAGAGAGAAGCTCTCACTTCTCTCTAGGATTAGGATTAGGATTATGTTTCGTTCTTAGATCTAGATTTTAAGGTTGATAAACCCCATTTGTAGGGTTTATCTTGTATTGATTTTAGGGGATTTTATGACCTTTTACCCATATTTATCCAATGAATTAGCATGATTTTGTGATTGTCTTCTTATTTGTGCTTAGATGTGAAAACATGCTTTTTAGGCCTTTAACTTGATGATTTTAATCTCCCTTTGATTCCACTAGATGCCTTGATGTGTTTGTTAGTGATTTCAGATTGAAAAGGCTAGGAATGGATCAAAGGAGTGAAGAGGAAAGCATGCAAAGTGGAGAAGATCTTGAAAAGTCAAAGATTTGAACTCGCCCATGGACGCACGCGTGCACCTGGCGCTTACGCGCGCATTGCGAATCACCCTATGGACGCGTACGCGTGCTGTGCGCGTACGCGTCAGTGCTGGTTTGTGATTTTTTAATGAAAATGTGGCCAGCAAATTTAGAAGGGTTGTGGGGCCCACTCCCAACCAACTTTGACGCCTAAACTGCTATTTAAAGCCAAGGATTGAAGAGAAAAGGGGATTCCAGCCATTCACACTCATTAAGATTAGTTTAGAGTTAGTTTTAGAGAGAAAAGCTCTCACTTCTCTCTAGGATTAGGATTAGGATTAGGTTTAGTTCTTAGATCTAGATTTTAATTCTTCTTCTTCTACTTTTACCTTTCAATTCCTTGTTGTTACATTCATTCTTCTTCTATTCTTTTGTTGTAATTTCCTTTATGTTGTTTCTATATTTTATTGTAGATCTACTCTTGTTCCTTCTCTTTTCTTTCAATTCAATTTGAGGTAATTCATAATAATTGTGTTTCTTTTGATTGTTGTTGTTAATTCCTTACAATAATTGTTGTTAGATTCTATTCTTGTTGTCAATTTGCTTTGCTTTTCTTTTGTACCTTCCAAGTGTTTGATGAAATGCTTGGTTGGGTTTTAGTGTAGGTTTTGTTCCTCTTGGCTTTGGTTGAGTAATTAGTGACTCTTGAGTTATCTAATTCCTTTGTTGATTGATAATTAGAAGTTGCTAATTGATTTGAATGCCTTTAAAGCTAGTCTTTCCTTTAGAAGTTGATTAGGACTTGAGGAATCAAATTGATTCATCCACTTGACTTTCCTCCATGGTTAGATGTTAACTAAGTGGTAGCAATGAACAATTTGTGGTCACAATTGAGGAGGATAACTAGGATAGGACTTCTAGTTCTCATATCTTGCCAAGAGCTTTGTTAGTTGTTAGTTTATTTCTTTTGCAATTTACATTTCTTGTCTATTATCTTAAAAACCCCAAAACACATCTCATAACCAATAACAAGAACTCTTTATTGTAATTCCTAGGGAGAACGACCCGAGGTTCAATACTTCGGTTTATAAATTTAGGGGTCTGTACTAGTGACAAACAATTTTTTGTATGAAAGGATTAGTGTTGGTTTAGAAACTATACTTGCAACGAGATTTCATTTGTAAAATTCTAAACCGTCAAAAATCCAATCATCAAAATGGCGCTGTTGCCGGGGAATTGCAATGGTGTTATGTTATTGGTTATTGTATATATGTGAATAGTGTGAATATCTTACTTTTTGCTTTATTTGCTAGTTGTAGAATTTTATTTCTCTTGTTTTCTATTATCTTTTGATTTTTTGTTTTCTCTTTTCACTATGAATTCTCATTTTGGCTATGAGTGTGATTACAACTATGTTGTAGGGGGTGAGAACTTCAATGAGAATGTGTATCAAGGATGGGACAATCAAAGGTGGGAGGAGCCATATGCGTATGACCAATCCTCATGGCAACAACCTCCACCAATGCACTATGAAGAAGAGCCATTCTATGATGCATATCAATCCAATGGTTATGGTGAATCCACTTGTGACTTTCAAGAACCACCACCATATCCCTATGAGTCATATCCTCAACATGATCCTCAACCACACTCACAAGCCTATTTTCACCAAACACCTCCATATGACCTTGATCCATATCCACCATACCAACCACCTTTTGAGCCATATGAGTCAAACATCGAGCCGCCACCATTCCAACCTCAATACTTCCAAGAACCACCCCCAATATATGAACATTTTCAATCACAAGATGAATTCTACCTTCTACCACAACCTCACATGGAAGAATATTCATGTTCATCGATCCAAGAGCCATATGATCCTAATCATGATATCCAAGCAGAACAAGAGTCAAGGGATCATCTCAAGAAAGCATTGGATCAATTTCAAGCAACCATGGAGCATGTTGTGCAACAAGTGGAAAAAGTGGAGAATATTGAAACACCACACCCTAATTATGATAAACCACCTTCCTATTATGAACCCTTCCCCAACATGATGAACCCTCCCATCCACCCCAACCTCCAATAGATGACATCCTTGATGTCCTTGTGCAAGGACAAGAGGAGATGACAAGGGATGTGCAACAATTCATGACCGCCTTGGACGAGGTGGTAAACCGGCTAACATCCCAACTTTTGGACACTCAAGGAACTCCCATGGCTACATATGGAGAATCAAAAGAAGAGCATAGGATGAAGGAGAGATTGGAAACTCCGGTGGAAAAGGAGGAATGTTATTTTGTGTTAGAACAATTGGAGGAACCTATGATCATTGAAGAAAAGGAGGAGATGGTTGAAGACTTAGGAGATGCGGAACCCCCATGGGAACCAAAAATTATAGAAAACTCCTCCAAGAAGATTGAAGTTAGTGTTGAGGAAGAATATGCACAACCTCTAAAGCATATCCCATATGAAAACTTGGAAGGAATAGAGAAAGAATTGAGTTCCCTTGGTGATGAAGATCAAGTATTAAATCCTAATGGTGGTGAATCCTTTGAAATTAAAGAACCTTCTCCCGATGAAGAAGAAAGCAATGTGGAGGTAGATTTTCTTGCAACCTCCCATTTATGATTTAAGTGATGGAGAAGAGTTAGATGGAATTGATGAACAAAGGATTAAATTTGAAAAATCTTGTGAAGAGGTGGAAATCCTTAAAAAAAGAAGGACGGGAGGTGAATACGCTTTGTCAAGATCTTTGGAAGCTTCTTTGCCTAGGTTGTCATCTATTCCTTCACTTGAGTGGGTAAAACTCATTTCTATTAGCTTCATTGTCCCACTTGAGTATGGTTTGCTTGAAACGGATGGTCAACTTAGGATGATTTGTGGGATAAAGCGTAAGAGAAGAATATTTAGTGGTTGGCATTGCAAATCAAGGCTCATTTTAGTTGATACTTCAAGGCTTAGATGTTAGGGTTGGGCTAGTGCTCAATTGAATGGGTCTAAAAGGAGAGTTTGGTATCACCTTGAGAATTCCTCTTGCTTACCACCCGGATGGATCAATAATGATGATCAACTTCAAGACAGGTGTGAAAATAAAGTGTGGGATCCCGGATCGCACAAGAAGAATCAATTTTGGGAGCCCCAAGCTTGTGAAGAACTCCGTCAACACTTGGCTCAATCCATAAGAAATCTTGGGGCACAATGGAGAACCAAGCATTGGTGGGAGTTCCAAGATGAATACAAGCACAAGCCACCTTGATAAGGAGCTCCCCATAAGTCCAACTTAAGGACAATAAACAAAAGTGCTAGGTGGGAGACAACCCACCATGGTAATATCTTTTCATTTTTCCTTTTGTAAATATTGGTAGGAATTAGCTTGATTTCATGTTTTGTTTAGTTAGTTGAGTATAGTTGGTAGTATAATATGTTAAATAAGGTTTTAGGGTGTTTTGGTAGCTGTTTGGAGGTTTGGAATGCTTGGATTTGTGCAAAAATATAGAAAAATTTTGAAAAATAGAGCACCATCCACGCGTACGCATACCTGGCGTGTACGCGCAATCCAGCATTTTCGACCATCCACGCGCACGCGCACATGATGCGTACGCGTGGATGAAGAATGTTCCACCCCCAGTCAAAAGACCCGAGAGTTGGGCCTGCATTGTGTGGAAATTGGGCCTGAGGCATAAACCAACTCACGCGCACGAGCACATGCCACGTAAGTGCCACTTTCGAAATAAGCCATCGACGCGGATGCACCTTGTACGTGAACGCGTCGTATCCATTGCACCACCATCCTCGCGCGCGCGCCATGCGTCTGTACGTGCAGATTCCCTTCCTTCACTACATTTCTTTTCCCCTCTTCTTTCCATTTCTTTCATTCTCCTTTCTTCTTCCCTTCTTCTACACCTCATCCAACACTCCCAACACCATTGATAACCATTTATTTTAGTTAACTAATTAGTTAGTTAGTTAGTCGATTAGTTAGTTTTAGTTAGTTTTCATTTCATTTTCTCTTTTTCATTGTCAGTGTTGGATTGTTATTCTTGTTTACCATTAATTGTTGCTGAGTATTAAAAAAGGATGTTATCTTAACATCATTATGTTTATAATCTTTGTTAGATTCTATGATTGAGGTTATATTTTGCTACTTGATTTTGAGTTTTTCATACTTACCTTTTGAAAAAATACCAAGTGATGAGAATTGCCTTCGAGCTTGTGACTCTTCTTGAATTACATGATTTGGCCACCATGTGATTTGAGCCTTATTCTTTTGTTTAGGCAATTTCTTGATGAATGTTGAGCATTTACTTCAATGCATTGTATGTCATGATCATATGCATCCATATGTGTTTGACTTGAATGCTTTCATGCTTCTTTAATGCTTGTCTTACCTTACAAGTTTACTTAAAGCATCTCAAGAACACTAGGATAAGTGAGGTGTATACTTCTTTTCTGACATCATTTTTATGTTAGTGTGCATTCTAAACCGCGTAATTTAGAATTCACACGCTTATTTGTCATTAATGTCACACTAATTCACTCACTCATTCCTAGTGATTAGTACCTTATTCCAACAATGTATGCTTCCTTGCTTATATATCTTCTCATCTTATGGTGTTATATTTCTGTTTTTCATGATGGGTGCACCACAAGAAATAATGGAAGCAAGACTAAGAACACGCAGCAATCCGAAGATTCGCCGTACTCCCTTGCTCATCCTTGAATGCACCGAGGACGATGCAAACTTTTAAGTGTGGGGAGGTCGTCCGATCGGTTTGTAATTTTGGGTGACAAGTTTCTAATTCCAACACTTTTGCATTTCATTTTAGGATTTTAGGATTGTTACTTGCATTTTTCTATTTTTGCATACATATACACAATAAGCTTAGTCAAAATAATGAAATTTTTTTGAGAAAATTATCTATAGGGCACCAATTGATTTGAGTGAAAACTTTTCATAGAACTTGCTTGAATTATATATATTGTGGATCATGTTTTTGAGCTAAGAACACAAGCAAATGAGATTTGAGCCTAATAGTGTGGTTACATCTTATAACCACCTATTTTTCTTTCTTGTGTGCATTATTCTCTTTTTATGATTGTAATTTTTGATTCGTTCAATTCTTTATGTCCATCATTTTGTGTATTCATGCATTTATATGATTGAGGCCATCATTTCATTAGCTCACTTACCCAAATAGCCTACCTTTTATCTTCCATTGTTAGCCAATTTGAGCCTACGATTAACCTACTTTGTTCTTTAATTTAGCACATTACAAGCCCTAAAGCGAAAATCCTTATTTGGATCTTTGATTAGCTTAGCTAGTGTGTGAGTATCATTCAAGTGTGAGAATCTTGGGACATTGGGGAAATAAAAGGATAGTTTTATATTTTTATTGAAAATATTGGGAATTGGGTACATACTCATGTATTGATCAAATGTATAGACCTTATGCATTGATGTTCTTGTATATAGAAAAAAAATGAGAAAAACAAAAGAAAAAGAAAAGAAAAAAAAGAAAATAAAATGGAAAAAAAAGAAAAAAATAGAAAAAGAAAGAAAAAGAAGAAAAAGAAAGGAATAAAAAGGGGACAAAATGCCCCAAAGCAAAGTAAAGTCCAATAAAGATCAATGCATAAGTGTTGTGAAATGAAAAGGGATACATGAGTATGTGAAAAAAGTGAAAAATGGGTAGTTAGGTTAGAACTTAATTGTATAGGATGTCATAGGTTAGGTGGAAAGTTTAAGCTTATCAAAGATTCAAATTTCAAGTTCACTTGACCAAATATGCATCCTACCTTGACCCTAGCCCCATTACAATCTATGAAAAGACCTCATGATATATGTATGCATGCATGAAATATTTGTTGATTATTAGAAGAAAAACAAATCTTGGAAAGCATGATTAGGAGAGAATTGAGTGAATCAACCCTAAACACTTGAGCAAATAGAGTGCAAACACATCCGGTAAGGGTTTGATACTCAATTACATGTTTCCACCTACAATCATAACTTCTATTGCAAGTTTGTAAAAATATTTAATAACTCAATCCAATTGTGGATTAGACTCGCTAGTCCTTAGCCCTTGTACATAGATGCTTCTTAGGAATTAATTTATTTTGACCAAGCAATTGCATTCATTTAGATAGTTGCATTTAGTTAGTTTCCATTGAATAAATGTCATACCTTTGCTTCACTCCTGGTTTAAGCATGAGGACATGCTTGGTTTAAGTGTGGGGAGGTTGATAAACCCCATTTGTTGGGTTTATCTTGTATTGATTTTATGGAATTTTATGACCTTTTACCCACATTTATTCAATGAATTAGCATGATTTTGTGATTGTCTCCTTATTTGTGCTTAGATGTGAAAACATGCTTTTTAGGCCTTTAACTTGATGATTTTAATCTCCCTTTGATTCCACTAGATGCCTTGATGTGTTTGTTAGTGATTTCAGATTGAAAAGGCTAGGAATGGATCAAATGAGTGAAGAGGAAAGCATGCAAAGTGGAGAAGATCATGAAAAGTCAAAGATTTGAACTCACCCATGGACGCGCGCGCACCTGGCGCTTACGCGCGCATTGCGAATCACCCCATGGACACGTACACATGCTGTGCGCGTACGAGTCAGTGCTAGTTTGTGATTTTTTAATGAAAATATGGCCAGCAAATTTAGAAGGGTTGTGGGGCCCAATCCCAACCAACTTTGGTGCCTAAACTGCTATTTAAAGCCAAGGATTGAAGAAAAAAGAAGATTCCAACCATTTACACTCATTAGGATTAGTTTAGAGTTAGTTTTAGAGAGAGAAGCTCTCACTTCTCTCTAGGATTAGGATTAGGATTAGGTTTAGTTCTTAGATCTAGATTTTAATTCATCTTCTTCTACTTCTACCTTTCAATTCCTTGTTGTTACATTCATTCTTCTTCTATTCTTTTGTTGTAATTTCCTTTATGTTGTTTCTATATTTTGTTGTAGATCTACTCTTGTTTCTTCTCTTTTCTTTCAATTCAATTTGAGGTAATTCATAATAATTGTGTTCCTTTTGATTGTTGTTGTTAATTCCTTGCAATAATCGTTGTTAGATTCTATTCTTGTTGTCAATTTGCTTTGCTTTTCTTTTGTACCTTCCAAGTGTTTGATGAAATGCTTGGTTGGGTTTTAGTGTAGGTTTTGTTCCTCTTGGCTTTGGTTGAGTAATTAGTGACACTTGAGTTATCTAATTCCTTTGTTGATTGATAAATTAGAAGTTGCTAATTGATTTGAATGCCTCTAAAGCTAGTCTTTCCTTTATAAGTTGATTAGGACTTGAGGAATCAAATTGATTCATCCACTTGACTTTCCTCCATGGTTAGAGGTTAACTAAGTGGTAAAAATGAACAATTTGTGGTCACAATTGAGGAGGATAACTAGGATAGGACTTCTAGTTCTCATATCTTGCCAAGAGCTTTATTAGTTGTTAGTTTATTTCTTTTGCAATTTACATTTCTTGGCACCAGGTTAGTCTCTTGGCACCTTTTCAGAACAAGTGTCAGGTGATCAAGACAGGAGCTGAATGAGTCTCCATATACTGAGAAGTCATCCATGAAGACTTCCAGAAAATTTTCCACCATATCAGAGAAAATAGAGAGCATTCATCTCTTAAAGGTTGCGGGTGCATTACACAGCCCAAATGGCATCCTTTTGTAGACAAATACTCCAGATGGACATGTGAATGTTATTTTCTCTTGATCCTGGGGATCTACTGTAATTTTGTTGTAGCCTGAAAAGCCATCCAAAAAGCAGTAATAGTCATGACCTGCTAGTCTTTCTAGCATCTGGCCTATGAATGGTAAAGGAAAATGATCCTTTCTGGTGGCTGTATTGAGTCTTCTGTAGTCAATATACATGCGCCACCCTGTAACTGTTCTTGTAGGAACCAGTTCATTCTTTTCATTATGAACCACTGTCATGCCTCTCTTCTTGGGGACGACTTGGATAGGGCTCACCCAGGGGCTATCAGAAATTGGATAAATAATCTCAGCCTCTAGTAATTTAGTGACCTCATTCTGCACCACTTCCTTCATGGCTGGATTCAGTCGCCTTTGTTGTTGAACCACTGGCTTAGCATTATCCTCCAAGAGGATTTTGTGCATGCATCTGGCTGGGCTAATGCCCTTAAGATCACTTATGGACCATCCAAGAGCTGTCTTGTGTGTCCTTAGCACCTGAAGTAGTGCTTTCTCTTCCTGTGGCTCTAAAACAGAGCTTATGATCACAAGAAAAGTACCATCCTCTCCCAGAAACGCATATTTCAGGGAGGGTTGTAATGGTTTGAGCTCGGGTTTAGGAGGCTTATTCTCTTCTTGAGGAGTTATCAGAGGTGCTTCTATTTTCTCTAGTTCCTCCAGATCAGGTTGAACATCTTTAAAGATGTCCTCTAGCTCTGATTCGAGACTCTCAGCCATATTGATCTCCTCTACCAGGGAGTCAATAATATCAACACTCATGCAGTCGCTTGATGTGTCTGGATGCTGCATAGCTTTGACAACATTCAACTTAAACTCATCCTCATTGACTCTCAGGATTAATTCCCCTTTTTAAACGTCAATGAGGGTTCGTCCAGTTGCTAGAAAAGGTCTTCCTAGAATGAGAGTTGCACTATTGTGCTCTTCCATTTCCAGCACTACAAAGTCAGTGGAAAAGGCAAATGGTCCAACCTTGACAATCATGTCCTCAATTACACCTGATGGATATTTAATTGAGCCCTCAGCAAGTTGAAGACAGATCTGGGTTGGTTTGACCTCTTCAGTCAAGCCAAGCTTTCTGATAGTGGATGCAGGGATTAGGTTGATACTTGCCCCAAGATCACATAGAGCTGTCTTGGTATAAGTACCCTCTAATGTACACGGTATCGTAAAGCTTTCGGGATCCTTAAGCTTCTCTGGTAAGCTTTTGAGAATGACTGCACTGCATTCTTCAGTGAGGAAAACTTTTTCAATTTCTCTCCAATCTTTCTTATGGCTTAAGATCTGTTTCATGAACTTAGCATAAGAGGGTATTTGCTCAAGTGTCTCTACAAACGGAATCTTTATTTCAAGAGTCCTGAGATAGTCTGCAAAGCGGGCAAATTGTTTATCCTGATTCGCTTGGCGGAGTTTCTGAGGATAAGGCAATTTGGCTTTATATTCTTCAACCTTAGTTGCTGCATGTTTATTTCCTACAGAGGCAGGTTGAGAAGCCTTCTTGAGGGAGTTATTATCAGCACTTGCAGGTGTCTGATCCCTCATTGGCATTTGAACGCCAGGATAAGAGGAGGAATGGGCGTTTAACGCCAAATTCCTACCCTTTTCTGGCGTTTGAACGCCAGAACTGGACATGGAATTGGCATTTGACGCAAACTTTTCACCCTTTTCAGGCGTTTGAACGCCAGAATCATTCCTCTCTGGGCTCTTACTATCCTCAGAGGGATTTTGGGTAGCATTTTGCTCGTCCTCTGTCAGTTGTTATTTTCTTGACTTTCTGTTGCTTTGAGTTGATGTAATTAATATTTTTCCACTCCTTAATTGAACAGCTTGACATTCTTCTGTTATTTGTTTAGATAACTGTTGTCTTGTCTGGTCAAGTTGTGCTTTCATATTCTTATTAGCATCTTGAGTATCCTGTAACATCTCTTTAAATTCTGTTAACTGTTTTGTCAGAGTAATTGCTGGTTGAGTTCAGCAACTTGTTCTGGAGGACTAAGGTTAGTGGGTACTGCTTTAGTCTCTTCCTTCATGGAGGACTCACTTCTTAAGTACATATGCTGATTTCTGGCAACTGTATCTATAGGCTTTTGAGCTTCTTCAATCGTCTTCCTCATGTGTATAGATCCACCAGCTGAGTGGTCTGGAGATAACTGACCTTTTTCTGTAAGTCCATAGTAAAAGATGTCTAACTGCACCCATTCTGAAAATATTTTAGATGGGCATTTCCTTAGCATCTCTCTATACCTCTCCCAGGCATCATAAAGAGATTCATCATCTCCTTGTTTAAAGCTTTGGATGTCCAGCCTTGGCTGTGTCATCCTTTTTGGAGGAAAATATTGATTCATAAATTTTTCTAACAGCAGTTTCCATGTTTTTATGCTTGCTGTGGGTTGGTTATTTAACCACCTCTTAGCTTGATCTTTCACAGCAAATGGAAACAATAATAGTCTATAGACATCTTGATCTACCTCCTTATCACGTACTGTGTCAGCAGTTTCTAAAAACTGTGCCAGAAACTCGGTAGGTTCTTCTTGTGGAAGACCGGAATACTGGCAATTTTGCTGCACCATGATAATGAGCTGAGGGTTTAGCTAAAAATTACTAGCTTTAATGGGGGGTATACAGATACTATCCCCATATGAAGCAGTAGTGGGATTAGCATATGATCCCAAAGTCCTTCTTAATTGTTCATTTCCACTTAGATCCATGATGGAGTAAGGGAGATGATGTGGATAAAAATTTTATTTTATTTTATATTTATTTATAAATTTTTTTTAAATCCGAAATTAAAAATAAAATAAAATAAAATAAAATAAAATAAAATAATTAAAAAAAGGTGAGGATTTTCGAAAAGGTGAGGAGAGAGAAAAAGTGGTTAGTAAGTTTTGAAAAAGATATGATTTTTAGAAAAAAAAGTTTTGAAAAGATATGATTTTAAAAATTGATGACTAATTTAATGCAAAATTTTCGAAAATTATGAGTGGAATGAGGAAAAGATATTTTTTTGATTTTTTGAATCTTAATGAAGAAAGAGAAAAACAATAAAAAGAGAAAAGACTTAAAATTTTTAGATCTAATGCTCCTTATTTTTGAAAATTTGGAAGAAAAACACCAAGGGATACCAAACTTAAAAATTTTAAGATCAAAACACAAGAAAGACTCAAGAACACTTTCAAGATTCACAAGAACACGAAGAACAAAAATTCAAAGACTGAAAGACTCAAGAACATTAAAAGAACACCAAACTTAAAATTTTTAGAAAACCAAAATAAAATTTTCGAAAATCACAAAGAAAATAACAAGAAAACATTTTAAACTTAAAAATTGGAACAAAATTTAAACAAAGGAAAATTATTTTCGAAACGATTTTAGAAAGAAAGACTCAAAGGGGCAACCATTCACAAGAACATAGACACATTCAACAAATGCAAGGATTAAACAGAGAAAAACTAATTTTTTTTGGATGACAAAAACACAAAGGACACCAAACTTAAAACATGCAACTAGACTCAAACAGAAAACTCTAAAGATTAATAAAGAAAAATAGTAAATTTTTTGAAAAATTTTTTGAAAAGAAAATAAAAGACTCTGACCCAAAAGACAAAATTTTCCTAATCTAAGCAACAAGATGAACCGTCAGTTGTTCAAACTCGAACAACCCCCGGCAACGGTGCCAAAAACTTAGTGCACGAAATCACAATCACACTTTTGTAATTTCGCACAACTAACCAACAAGTGCACTGGGTCGTCCAAGTAATACCTTACGTGAGTAAAGGTCGATCCCACGGAGATTAACGGCTTGAAGCAAGCTATGGTTATCTTGTAACTCTTAGTCAGGAGATTATCAATGAAAAGGGTTTTGTTTGCATTAAAATAAAAGAACATGAAATAAAAGGTACTTGTGATTCAGTAATGGAGAATAGGTTGAGGTTTTGGAGATGCTCCGTCTTCTGAATCTCTGCTTTCCCACTGTCTTCTTCTTCACGCACGCAAGGCTCCTTTCATGGCAAGCTGTGTGTTGGTGGATCACCGTTGTCAATGGCTACCATCCGTCCTATCAGTGAAAATGGTCCAGCTACGAGTTTCGTAGGGCTAATTATCTATTGGTTTTCACTAGTGTTGGAGTAAGATCCATTGATCCTTTTGCACACTATCACTGCGCCCAACAGTCGTGAGTTTGAAGTTCGTCACAGTCATCCCTTCCCGGATCCTACTCAGAATACCACAGACAAGGTTTAGACTTTCCAGATCTCAGGAATGCTGCCAATTGATTCTAGCTTATACCACGAAGACTCTGATCTCACGTATTTGAATGCTCTGTTGTCAGGAGAGGCAATCAGACCCATGAACCAGGAGCCCAAGAGATACACACTCAATCTAAGGTAGAACGAAAGTGGTTGTCAGGCACGCATTCATAGGTTGAGAATGGTGATGAGTGTCATGGATTATCACATTCATCATGCATCCATTCATTATACAACACAATTACACTTAGCATTCACTTCTTTCTTTACTTATATTTCATGTAAGAACAAAAAAATTGTTAGACGTTTATTTAGAATAAACTAACAATTTAATTATCCAAAATATGTTGAAAAATTTAGAAATATTAATTTGAAGATTTAAAAGTGAGATTTGGATTCAGTGGATTTTTGAGTGGAAAAATATAATTTTTTGTAGAAAATTGCATAAAAACACGTACTAGTACTTTAGCCTGCAATACCGACTTAAGTCTATCTGGTAATGTATGTGAGAAAATAAAAATTACAGAAATGCTAAGAAAAGTATTTAGAATTGAAAATCGGATAATTATTCTAAAGGTTTTGGCTCGAAATTAGGCCAAATGAACCAAAAATGCAAACCGGTTGGACCAGGCACAAGTTGTGTATCACACTACCACGCAGAGTGTAACACCCTACCACTCAGAGCTTTACGGTTAAGTCATAAAACAAAGGTGGTGTGGCATTATGACCTCTATAATAAAATATATATGCATATAATAATTGAAAGAAAGTAATATACTAGGAGCTTTGAAGAATAGGTAAAACAAAATCGCAAAATTAAAAATGCAACGCTTAAGAAAGGATTACTTGAGTATGAAGAAAGCTAAGGTTCATAACATATATATACAATAAACAAGAGTAGAGGGTCAAGAGTACAGAATAGCAAGCTCCTAACTCAGCCTGCGAAGCTAAGGCAGGCCGGAGAATATTTACATACATATTGATGAGCGGATAATTTATACGCTTTTTGGCATTGTTTTTAGGTAGTTTTTAGTAAGTTCAAGCTACTTTTAGGGATGTTTTCATTAGTTTTTATGTTAAATTCACATTTCTGTACTTTACTATGAGTTTGTGTGTTTTTCTATGATTTTTGGTAATTTCTGGCTGAAATTGAGGGACTTGAGCAAAACTCTGAAAAAGGCTGACAAAAGGACTGCTGATGCTGTTGGAATCTGACCTCCCTGCACTCGAAATAGATTTTATAGAGCAACAGAACTCCAAATGGCGCGCTCTCAACAGTTTTGGAAATTAGACATCCAGAGCTTTCCAGAAATATATAATAGTCCATACTTTATTCGGGAATTGACGATGTAAAGTGGCGCTCAACGCCAAGTACATGCTTCTGTCTGGAGTCAAACGCCAGAAACACGTCACGACCCGGAGTTGAACGCCAGAAACACGCTATAACTCGGCGTTCAACTCCAATAAAAGCCTCAGCTCGTGGATAGATCAAGCTCAGACCAAACATACACCAAGTGGGCCTCGGAAGTAGATTTATGCATCAATTACTTACTTCTGTAAACCCTAGTAGCTAGTCTAGTATATATAGGACATTTAACTATTGTATTAGATGTCTTTTGACCACGTTTCATCTCTGGTCTCAGTTTTGTTTTATCCTTCATCTTAGGAGGCCATTGATCACATTTTGGGGGCTGGCCATTCGGCCATGCCTGAACCTTTCACTTATGTATTTTCAACGGTGGAGTTTCTTCACACCATAGATTAAGGGTGTGGAGCTCTGCTGTACCTCAACTTTTAATACAATTACTATTATTTTCTATTCAACTCTCTTTTATTCTTATTCCAAGGTATACGTTGCACATCAACTTGATGAATGTGATGATCCGTGACACTCATCATCATTCTCACCTATGAACGCGCGTGACTGACAACCACTTCCGTTCTACCTTAGGCCGGGCGCATATCTCTTAGATTCCCCAACAGAATCTTCGTGGTATAAGCTAGATAGATGGCGGCATTCATGGGAATCCGGAAAGTCTAACCTTGTCTATGGTATTCCGAGTAGGATTCCAGGAATCCGGAAAGTCTAACCTTGTCTGTGGTATTTCGAGTAGGATTCCGGTATTGAATGACTGTGACAAGCTTTAAACTCCTGAAGGCTGGGCGTTAGTGACAGACGCAAAAGAATTAAGGGATTCTCTTCCAACCTAATTGAGAACCGACAGATGATTAGCCGTGCTATGACAGAGCATAGGACCATTTTCACTGAGAGGATGAGATGTAGCCATTGACAACGGTGATGCCCTACATACAGCTTGCCATGGAAAGGAGTAAGAAGGATTGGATGAATGTAATAAGAAAATAAAGATTCAAGAGGAGCACAGCATCTCCATACGCCTATCTGAAATTCCCACTATTGATCTACATAAGTATTTCTATCCTATTTTATTTTCTGTTTATTATTTATTTTTGAACTCATCATAAACCATTTAATCTGCCTAACTGAGATTTACAAGGTGACCATAGCTTGCTTCATACCAACAATCTCTGTGGGATCGACCCTTACTCACGTAAGGTATTACTTGGATGACCCAGTACACTTGCTGGTTTAGTTGAATGGATTTGTGATCATAAATTCCAATAGAGCCAATTTTTAAATTCTATACAAGGACAAGGAGCAACTTTAAGGATCACAATTTCATCCACCACATATATATAACCTATTACCCAAAATACATATATAAAACCCTAGTTCTCTATACGCCTCTAAGAGGTACAAAAGTAAAACAAGTTATCAGGAGAGTTCTATACATATGATCATATATAAATTATACAAAATAAAGTCTCAAAAGATCCACTTCGCTGCAGAGTTCCAGACGCCTAGCGAGGTACCTCTCGACCTACATCTGAAAAACTCAAAATGTTCGTATGGAATAAGAACTGGGAGTTCTCAACATGGTAAAGGTGCCACGTACATAAGCTATAAAGTCCTAGGAATACCAGAGGCAATCCTAGAACACCGACACTCAGATTAATAGACCTAAAGAACTAAAATAGTAACCCTGAATGGGTGGTTCTCTAAGGATTCCTAAATTTAACCAAAACCTAACTAAAACCCTTACTCTCTCCATCTTTCCTCCGTTCCTCCAACTCCGGTGAAATCACATAGACAAACAAGCAGACAATGGCAAACACAAATAGAATACAAGTAATACAGATAGCAAGTATAACAATTTGCATATTAAAATCACTTAGGCATCTCCAAATAATGCACAGGCAAGTAATTCAAACAATATGCATATGATGCATGGCTGTCCTATACCTGATGAGTCTCATCTGTCAGCTATCAAGCCAACTAATACACGAAATTATGATTCACACTTTTCACAACTCCGCGCAGCTGACTAGCAAGTGCACTGGGTCGTCCAAGTAATACCTTACGTGAGTAAGGGTCGATCCCATGGAGATTGTCGGCTTGAAGCAAGCTATGGTCATCTTGTAAATCTCAGTCAGGTGGATTCAAATGGTTATGAGGTATTAATGATTAAAAAGAGAAGTAAAACATAAAATAGGATAGAGATACTTATGCAATTCATTGGTGGAAATTTCAGATAAGCGTATGGAGATGCTTTGTTCCCTCTGAGCCTCTGCTTTCATATTGTCCTTATCCAATCATGCGTACTCCCTTCCATGGCAAGCTGTATGTTGGTCACCGTTGTCAATGGCTACCATCCGTCCTCTCAGTGAAAACATGTCTGCTACGGTTTCCCGCATGGCTAATCAGCTATCGGTTCTCGATCGTGTCAGAACAAGATCCATTGATCCTTTTGCACACTGTCACTGTGCCCAACAGTCATGAGTTTGAATCTTGTCACAGCCATCCCATCCCAGATCCTACTCGGAATACTACAGACAAGGTTTAGACTTTTCGGATCTCAAGAATGCTGCCAATTGATTCTAGCTTATACCACGAAGACTCTGATCTCACGGAATGGAAGGCTCTGTTGTCAGGAGAGGTAATCATGTGTCGTGAACCAGAAGGCCAAGAGATACACACTCAAGCTCTTGCAGATAGAATGGAGGTGGTTGTCAGGCACGCGTTCATAAGAGATGATGATGATGAGTGTCACGGATCATCACATCCATCAGGTTGAAGTACGAGTGAATATCTTAGAACAAGAATAAGCGTGAATTGAATAGAGAAACAATAGTACTTTGCATTAATTTTCGAGGAACAGCAGAGCTCCACACCTTAATCTATGAGGTATAGAAACTCCACCATTGAAAATACATAAGTGATGAAGGTCCAGGCATGGCCGAATGGCCAGCCCCCAATACGTGATCAAGAAATCAAGAGTGATCCTAAGATAGTCTCAAAAATGATTTAAAGATATGAATACAATAGTAAAAAGTCTTATTTATACTAAACTAGTAAACTAGGTTTATAGAAAATGAGTAACTAAGTGTAGATAGTGCAGAAATCCACTTCCAGAGCCCACTTGGTGTGTGTTTAGGTTGAGCATTGAAGCTTTCACGTGCATAGGCTCTTCTTGGAGTCTAAACACCAGTTTTAGTGCCAGTTTGGGTGTTTAACTCCAGCTTTGGTGCCAGTTCTGGCGTTTTACGCTAGAAAAAAATCTCTGGTGGGCGTTTGGATGCCAGTTTGGGCCATCAAATCTCAGACAAAGTATAGACTATTATGCATTGCTAGAAAGCCCAAGATATCTACTTTCCAACGCAATTGAGAGCGCACTAATTGGGCTTCTGTATCTCCAGAAAATCCACTTAGAGTGCAGGGAGGTTAGAATCCAACAGCATCTTCAGTCCTTTCTCAGCCTCTGAATTAGATTTTTGCTCAGGTCCCTCAATTTCAGCCAGAAAATACCTGAAATCATAGAAAAACACACAAACTCATAGTAAAGTCCAAAAATGTGAATTTTTCATAAAAACTAATACAAATATAATAAAAACTAACTAAAATATACTAAAAACTATGTAAAAACAATGCCAAAAAGCGTATAAATTATCCGCTCATCACAACACCAAACTTAAATTGTTGCTTGTCCCCAAGCAACTGAAAACAAAATAGGATAAAAAGAAGAGAATATACTATAAATCTCAAAATATCAATGAAACTTAATCACAACCATTTATACTCATTAGTATTAGTTTAGAGTTAGTTTTAGAGAGAGAAGCTCTCACTTCTCTCTAGGATTAGGATTAGGATTAGGTTTAGTTCTTAGATCTAGATTTTAATTCATCTTCTTCTACTTCTACCTTTCAATTCCTTGTTGTTACATTCATTCTTCTTCTATTCTTTTGTTGTAATTACCTTTATGTTGTTTCTATATTTTGTTGTAGATCTACTCTTGTTCCTTCTCTTTTCTTTCAATTCAATTTGAGGTAATTCAT
Source organism: Arachis hypogaea (assembly GCF_003086295.3). Classification (NCBI taxonomy): domain Eukaryota; kingdom Viridiplantae; phylum Streptophyta; class Magnoliopsida; order Fabales; family Fabaceae; genus Arachis; species Arachis hypogaea. The sequence continues at coordinate 71,189,516 of NC_092044.1, forward strand.
AATAATTGTGTTTCTTTTGATTGTTGTTGTTAATTCCTTGCAATAATTGTTGTTAGATTCTATTCTTGTTGTCAATTTGCTTTGCTTTTCTTTTGTACCTTCCAAGTGTTTGATGAAATGCTTGGTTGGGTTTTAGTGTAGGTTTTATTCCTCTTGGCTTTGGTTGAGTAATTAGTGACACTTGAGTTATCTAATTCCTTTGTTGATTGATAAATTAGAAGTTGCTAATTGATTTGAATGCCTCTAAAGCTAGTCTTTCCTTTATAAGTTGATTAGGACTTGAGGAATCAAATTGATTCATCCACTTGACTTTCCTCCATGGTTAGAGGTTAACTAAGTGGTAGAAATGAACAATTTGTGGTCACAATTGAGGAGGATAACTAGGATAGGACTTCTAGTTCTCATATCTTGCCAAGAGCTTTATTAGTTGTTAGTTTATTTCTTTTGCAATTTACATTTCTTGGCACCAGGTTAGTCTCTTGGCACCTTTTCAGAACAAGTGTCAGGTGATCAAGACAGGAGCTGAATGAGTCTCCATATACTGAGAAGTCATCCATGAAGACTTTCAGAAAATTTTTCACCATATCAGAGAAAATAGAGAGTATTCATCTCTTAAAGGTTGCGGGTGCATTACACAGCCCAAATGGCATCCTTTTGTAGACAAATACTCCAGATGGACATGTGAATGTTGTTTTCTCTTGATCCTAGGGATCTAGTGTAATTTTGTTGTAGCCTGAAAAGCCATCCAAAAAGCAGTAATAGTCATGACCTGCTAGTCTTTCTAGCATCTGGTCTATGAATGGTAAAGGAAAATGATCCTTTCTGGTGGCTGTATTGAGTCTTCTGTAGTCAATACACATGCGCCACCCTGTAACTGTTCTTGTAGGAACTAGTTCATTCTTTTCATTATGAACCACTGTCATGCCTCCCTTCTTGGGGACGACTTGGACAGGGCTCACCCAGGGGCTATCAGAAATTGGATAAATAATCTCAGCCTCTAGTAATTTAGTGACCTCTTTCTGCACCACTTCCTTCATGGCTGGATTCAGCCGCCTTTGTTGTTGAACCACTGGCTTAGCATTATCCTCCAAGAGGATTTTGTGCATGCATCTGGCTGGGCTAATGCCCTTAAGATCACTGATGGACCATCCAAGAGCTGTCTTGTGTGTCCTTAGCACCTGAAGTAGTGCTTTCTCTTCCTGTGGCTCTAAGACAGAGCTTATGATCACAAGAAAAGTACCATCCTCTCCCAGAAACGAATATTTCAGGGAGGGTTGTAATGGTTTGAGCTCGGGTTTAGGAGGCTTCTTCTCTTCTTGAGGAGTTATTAGATGTGCTTCTGTTTTCTCTAGTTCCTCTAGATCAGGCTGAACATCTTTAAAGATGTCCTCTAGCTCTGATTCGAGACTCTCAGCCATATTGATCTCCTCTACCAGGGAGTCAATAATATCAACACTCATGCAGTCGCTTGATGTGTCTGGATGCTGCATAGCTTTGACAACATTCAACTTAAACTCATCCTCATTGACTCTCAGGATTAATTCCCCTTTTTAAATGTCAATGAGGGTTCGTCCAGTTGCTAGAAAAGGTCTTCCTAGAATGAGAGTTGCACTATTATGCTCTTCCATTTCCAGCACTACAAAGTCAGTGGAAAAGGCAAATGGTCCAACCTTGACAATCATGTCCTCAATTACACCTGATGGATATTTAATTGAGCCCTCAGCAAGTTGAAGACAGATCTGGGTTGGTTTGACCTCTTCAGTCAAGCCAAGCTTTCTGATACTGGATGCAGGGATTAGGGTGATACTTGCCCCAAGATCACATAAAGCTGTCTTGGTATAAGTACCCTCTAATGTGCACGGTATCGTAAAGCTTCCGGGATCCTTAAGCTTCTCTGGTAAGCTTTTGAGAATGACTGCACTGCATTCTTCAGTGAGGAAAACTTTTTCAATTTCTCTCCAATCTTTCTTATGGCTTAAGATCTCTTTCATGAACTTAGCATAAGAGGGTATTTGCTTAAGTGCCTCTGCAAACGGAATCTTTATTTCAAGAGTCCTGAGATAGTCTGCAAAGCGGGCAAATTGTTTATCCTGTTTCGCTTGGCGGAGTTTCTGAGGATAAGGCAATTTGGCTTTATATTCTTCAACCTTAGTTGCTGCATGTTTATTTCCTACAGAGGCAGGTTGAGAAGCCTTCTTGAGGGAGTTATTATCAGCACTTGCAGGTGTCTGATCCCTCATTGGCATCTGAACGCCAGGATAAGAGGAGGAATGGGCGTTTAACGCCAAATTCCTACCCTTTTCTGGCGTTTGAACGCCAGAACTGGACATGGAATTGGCATTTGACGCAAACTTTTCACCCTTTTCAGGCATTTGAACGCCAGAATCATTCCTCTCTGGGCTCTTACTATCCTCAGAGGGATTTTGGGTAGCATTCTGCTCGTCCTCTGTCAGTTGTTATTTTCTTGACTTTCTGTTGCTTTGAGTTGATGTAATTAATATTTTTCCACTCCTTAATTGAACAGCTTGACATTCTTCTGTTATTTGTTTAGATAACTGTTGTCTTGTCTGGTCAAGTTGTGCTTTCATATTCTTATTAGCATCTTGAGTATCCTGTAACATCTCTTTAAATTCTGCTAACTACTTTGTCAGAGTGAGTAATTGCTGGTTGAGTTCAGCAACTTGTTCTGGAGGACTAAGGTAAGTGGGTACTGCTTTAGTCTCTTCTTTCATGGAGGACTCACTTCTTAAGTATAGATGCTGATTTCTGGCAACTGTATCTATAAGCTTTTGAGCTTCTTCAATTGTCTTCCTCATGTGTATAGATCCACCAGCTGAGTGGTCTGGAGATAACTGACCTTTTTCTGTAAGCCCAGAGTAAAAGATGTCTAACTGCACCCATTCTGAAAATATTTTAGATGGGCATTTCCTTAGCATCTCTCTGTACCTCTCCCAGGCATCATAAAGAGATTCATCATCTCCTTGTTCAAAGCTTTGGATGTCCAGCCTTGGCTGTGTCATCCTTTTTGGAGGAAAATATTGATTCAGGAATTTTTCTGACAACAGTTTTCATGTTTTTATGCTTGCTGTGGGTTGGTTATTTAACCACCTCTTAGCTTGATCTTTCACAGCAAATGGAAACAATAATAGTCTATAGACATCCTGATCTACCTCCTTATCACGTACTGTGTCAGCAGTTTCTAAAAACTGTGCCAGAAACTCAGTAGGTTCTTCCTGTGGAAGACCGGAATACTGGCAATTTTGCTGCACCATGATAATGAGCTGAGGGTTTAGCTCAAAATTACTAGCTTTAATGGGGGTATACAGATACTATCCCCATATGAAGTAGTAGTGGGATTAGCATATGATCCCAAAGTCCTTCTGAATTGTTCATTTCCACTTAGATCCATGATGGAGTAAGGGAGATGATGTGGATAAAAATTTTATTTTATTTTATATTTATTTATAATTTTTTTTTGAAATCCAAAATTAAAAATAAAACAAAATAAAATAATTAAAAAAGGTGAGGATTTTCGAAAAGGTGAGGAGAGAGAAAAAGTGGTTAGTATGTTTTGAAAAAGATATGATTTTTAGAAAAAAAAAGTTTTGAAAAGATATGATTTTAAAAATTGATGACTAATTTAATGCAAAATTTTCGAAAATTATGAGTGGAATGAGGAAAAGATATTTTTTGATTTTTTGAATCTTAATGAAGAAAGAGAAAAACAATAAAAAGACACAAGACTTAAAATTTTTAGATCTAATGCTCCTTATTTTTTAAAATTTGGAAGAAAAACACCAAGGGACACCAAACTTAAAAATTTTAAGATCAAAACACAAGAAAGACTCAAGAACACTTTCAAGATTCACAAGAACATCGAAGAAGAAAAATTCAAAGACTCAAAGAACCCAAGAACATTAAAAGAACACCAAACTTAAAATTTTTAGAAAACCAAAATAAAATTTTTGAAAATCACAAAGAAAATAACAAGAAAACATTTTAAACTTAAAAATTGGAACAAAATTTAAACAAAGGAAAATTATTTTCGAAACGATTTTAGAAAGAAAGACTCAAAGGGGCAACCATTCACAAAAACATAGACACATTCAACAAATACAAGGATTAAACAGAGAAAAACTAATTTTTTTTTGGATGACAAAAACACAAAGGACACCAAACTTAAAACATGAAACTAGACTCAAACAGAAAACTCTAAAGATTAATAAAGAAAAATAGTAAATTTTTTGTAAAAATTTTTGAAAACAAAATAAAAGACTCTGACCCAAAAGACAAAATTTTCCTAATCTAAGCAACAAGATGAACTGTCAGTTGTTCAAAATCGAACAACCCCCGGCAACGGTGCCAAAAACTTGGTGCACGAAATCACAATCACACTTTTGTAATTTCGCACAACTAACCAGCAAGTGCACTGGGTCATCCAAGTAATACCTTACGTGAGTAAAGGTCGATCCCACGGAGATTGACGGCTTGAAGCAAGCTATGGTTATCTTGTAACTCTTAGTCAGGAGATTATCAATGAAAAGGGTTTTGTTTGCATTAAAATAAAAGAACATGAAATAAAAGGTACTTGTGATTCAGTAATGGAGATCAGGTTGAGGTTTTGGAGATGCTCCGTCTTCTGAATCTCTACTTTCCCACTGTCTTCTTCTTCACGCACGCAAGGCTCCTTCCATGGCAAGCTGTGTGTTGGTGGATCACCGTTGTCAATGGCTACCATCCGTCCTCTCAGTGAAAATGGTCCAGCTACGAGTTTCGTAGGGCTAATTATCTGTTGGTTTTCACTAGTGTTGGAGTAAGATCCATTGATCCTTTTGCACACTATCACTGCGCCCAACAGTCGTGAGTTTGAAGCTCGTCACAGTCATCCCTTCCCGGATCCTACTCAGAATACCACAGACAAGGTTTAGACTTTCCAGATCTCAGGAATGCTGCCAACTGATTCTAGCTTATACCACAAAGACTCTGATCTCACGTATTTGAATGCTCTGTTGTCAGGAGAGGCAATCAGACCCATGAACCAGGAGCCCAAGAGATACACACACAATCTAAGGTAGAACAGAAGTGGTTGTTAGGCACACATTCATAGGTTGAGAATGGTGATGAGTGTCATGGATCATCACATTCATCATGTTGAAGTGCGAATGAATATCTTAGAATAGAAACAAGCGTGATTGAATGAAAAACAGTTGTAACTACATTAATCCATCTAGACACAGCAGAGCTCCTTACCCCCAACCATGGAGTTTAGAGACTGATGCCGTAGAAGATACAAATTCAGATGTAAAATGTCATGTGGTATAAAATAAATCTCTAAAAGTAGTTTTTATACTCAACTAGTAGCCTAGGTTTACAGCAAATGAGTAAACTAAGATAGATAATGCATAAATCCACTTCTGGGGCCCACTTGGTGTGTGCTGGGGCTGAGTATTGAAGCTTTCACGTGCATAGGCTGTTCCCTGAGTTAAACGCCATCTTTGGTGCCAGTTTGGGCGTTTAACTCCAACCTTTTTGTCAGTTCTGGCGTTTTAACGCCAGAAAAGGACAAAGAGCTGGCGTTTTGATGCCATTTTACGTCGTAAAAACTCGTGCAAAGTATGGACTATTAATATTGCTGGAAAGCCCTGGATGTCTAATTTCCAATGCAATTGAGAGCGCGCCAATTAAAGTTTTTGTAGCTCCATAAAATCCACTTCGAGTGCAGGGAGGTCAGAATCCAACAGCATCTGCAGCCCTTCTTCAGCCTCTAAATCAGATTTTTGCTCAAGTCCCTCAATTTCAGCCAGAAAATACCTGAAATCACAGAAAAACATACAAACTCATAGTAAAGTCCAGAAATGTGAATTTTGCTTAAAAACTAATAAAAATATACTAAAAACTAATTAAAACATACTAAAAACTACCTAAAAATAATGCCAAAAAGCGTATAAACTATCCGCGCATCAGATGGGCGTTAAACGCCCATTTTGGTATCCTTACTGGCTTTTAAACGCCAGTAAGCTCTTCCTCCAAGGTGTGTTATTTTTGATGCTATTTTTTATTTTGCTTTAATTTTTGTAGTGATTTTTGTGACTCCACATGATCATCATCCTAAAGAAAACATAAAATAACAATGGAAAACATAATAAAAGAGTAATTAATATAGATAAATAAAATTAGGTTGCCTCCCAATAAGCGCTTCTTTAATGATTGTGGCCTCCCAACACCAAACTTAGAGTTTGGATGTGGGGGCTTTGCTTGACTCTGCATGGAGAGAATTGGATGAAGCTTTTCATGCTTCTTCTCCATGTTTACAAAGGAAGATCCTTGAGCCTTAAACACAAGGTAGTCCTCATTCACTTGAAGGACTAACTCTCATCTGTCTACATCAATCACAGCTTTTGCTGTGGTTAGGAAGGGTCTTCCAAGGATGATGGATTCATCCTTATCCTTTCCAGTGTCTAGGATTATGAAATTAGCAGGGATGTAAAGGTCTTCAACCTTTACCAAGACATCCTCTACAGTTGATAAGCCTATTTCTTTGATTTGTCTACCATCTCTAGTGAGATTCTTGCAGCTTGTACCTCAAAGATCCCTAGTTTTTCCATTACAGAGAGTGGCATGAGGTTTACACTTGACCCTAGGTCACACAGAGCCTTCTCAAAGGTAATGGTGCCAATGGTGCAAGGTATTATGAACCTTCTGGGATCCGATTTCTTTTGAGGTATCTTCAGCTGAGCCAAGGCGTTTAGTTCATTAATGAGCAATGGAGGTTCATCCTCCCAAGTTTCATTACCAAATAATTTGGCATTCAGCTTCATGATTGCTCCTAGATACTGAGCAACTTGTTCTTCAGTAACAACTTCATCTTCTTTAGAGGAAGAATACTCATCAGAGCTCATGAATGGTAATAGAAAGTTTAGTGGAATCTCTATGGTCTTTAGATGAGCCTCAAATTCTTTTGGTTCTTCATAAGGGAACTCCCAAGTGGTCAGTGGATGTCCCATGAAGTCTTCCTCACTAGGAATCACTGCCTTTCCCTCCTCTACAGGTTTGGCCATGTTGGACGTGTAGATGGCCTTGCACTCTCTTTTTGGATTCTCTCTGCATTGCTTGGGAGAGTGCTAGGAGGAGTTTCAGTAACTCTTTTACTCAGCTGACCCACTTGTGCCTCCAAATTTCTGATGGAGGACCGTGCCTCAGTCATAAAACTGAGAGTGGCCTTGGACTATGTTTGCTAAGCCAGAGAGGCTCTGCTCAGAATTCTCTGTCAGTTGCTGAGAAGTTGATGGAAAAGGTTTGCTATTGCCAAACCTATTTCCCCCACCATTATTGTTATTGAAGCCTTGTTGAGGCTTCTGTTGATCCTTCCATGAAAAATTTGGGTGATTCCTCCATGAAGGGTTATAGGTGTTTCCATAGGATTCTCCCATGTAATTCACCTCTTCCATTGCAGGATTCTCAGGGTCATAAGCTTCTCCTTCAGAGGAGGCATCTTTAGCTTGCAATCCAGTCAGACTCTGAGAAATCATATTGACTTGCTGAGTCAATATTTTGTTCTGAGTCAATATGGCATTTAGAGTATCAATCTCAAGAACTCCTTTCTTTTGAGTCACCCCATTATTCACAGGATTTCTCTCAGAAGTGTACATGAATTGGTTATTTGCAACCATTTCAATGAGTTCCTGGGCTTTTACAGGCATTTTCAGATGAAGAGATCCACTAGCAGAGTGGTCCAATGACATCTTGGATAACTCAGACAGACCATCATAGATTATATATATGATGCTCCATTCTGAAAACATGTCAGTAGGGCACCTTTTGGTTAGTTGCTTGTATCTTTCCCAAGCTTCATAGAGGGATTCACCTTCCTTCTATCTGAAGGTTTGGACATCTACTCTGATCTTACTCATCTTTTGAGGTGGAAAGAATTTGGTCAAGAAAGCGTTGACTAGCTTGTTCCAAGAGTTCAGGCTTTCTCTAGATTGTGAGTCCAACCATGTCCTAGCTTTGTCTCTCATAGCAAAGGGGAAAAGCATAAGTTTGTAGACCTCGGGATCAACCCCATTGGTCTTAACAGTATCACAGATCTGCAAGAATTCAGATAAGAACTAATGAGGATCTTCTGATGGAAGTCCATGAAACTTGCAGTTCTGTTGCATTAGAGAAACTAATTGAGGCTTAAGCTCAAAGTTGTTTGCTCCAATGGCAGGAATTGAGATGCTTCTTCCATAGAAGTTGGAAATTGGTACAGCATAGTCACCAAGCATCTTTTTTGCATTGTTGGCATTGTTGTTATTTTTGGCTGCCATGTCTTCTTCTTTTTTCAAAATTTCTATCAGGTCCTCTCCAGAGAGTTGTGCTTTAGCTTCTCTTAGCTTTCTCTTCAGAGTCCTTTCAGGTTCAGGATTGACTTCAACAAGAATATCTTTATCCTTGTTCCTGCTCATGTGAAAAAGAAGAGAACAGAAAAGAAGAGGAATCATCTATGTCACAGTATAGAGATTCCTTTATGTGAGTAGAAGAAGAGAAGAAGAGAAGAATGAGGTAGAGAGAAAATAAAGAGAATTCGAACACAGAGAGAGAGAGAGGGTTTGAATTTTTAAGAAGGAGAGAAGTGTTAGTAAATAAATAAATAGTAGAAAATGATGAGAGAGAGGGAATTCGAATATTAAATAAAAGAAAAAGAAAAAATATTTTTGTTTTTATTTTAATTATTGGTTAGTATTTGAAAATATTAGAAGAAATAAAATTAGAGTTTAAAACAATTAGTTAATAAAAAAGATTTTTGAAAAAGTTGTTAGTGGTTTTCGAAAATTGGAGAGAAAAAAGTAGTTAATTGAAAAAGATTTGAAAACAAATTTTGAAAAGATAAGAAGTTAAAAAAAAGATTTTGAAATTGAATTTTAAAAAGATATGATTGAAAATTTATTTTGAAAAAGATTTGAAAAGGAAATTAAAAATATTTGATTTTTGAGATTAAAGTTGATTACTTGACTAACAAGAAACTAAAAGATATGATTCTAGAATTTAAAGATTGAACCTTTCTTAACAAGAAAGTAACAAACTTGAAATTTTTGAATCAAAACATTAATTGTTAGTAAAGTAATCGAAAATATGAGTTTGAAATTAAGAAAAAGGTTTTGAAAATCAAATTTAAAATTTTTGAAACACATGAAATAAAAATGAAAAAGATTTGATTTTTGAAAAAGTTTTGAAAAGATAGAATTTTTAAATTGAAAATTTGACTTGACTCATAAGAAACAACTAAAATTTAAAATTTTTTTGACTAAGTCAACCCAAAATTTCAAAATTTTATGAGAGAAATAAGAGAAATATATTTCTTTTATTTTTGAATTTTTAATGAGGAGAGAGAAAAACATAAAAATGACTCAAAACATAAAAATTTAAGATCAAAACAAAAAATGCATGCAAGAACACTTTGAATGTCAAGATGAACACCAAGAACACTTTGAAGATCATGATGAACATCAAGAACTTATTTTTTTTTTTTTGAAAAATTTTTAAGAAAAGAAACACATGCAAGACACCAAACTTAGAAATTTTTAAACTTTTGACTCTAAAAATTCGAAAATGCATATGAAAAACAAGAAAAGACACAAAACAAGAAAATCACTAGATCAAACAGAGACAATCATCAAGAATAACTTGAAGATCATGAAGAACACCATGCATGAGTTTTTTTTTTGAAAAATGCAATAAAAATAAAAACATGCGATTGACACCAAACTTAAAATTTGACTCTAGACTCAAACAAGAAAGACAAAAAAATTTTTTGGTTTTTATGATTTTATTAAAAAAAAATTTTGAAAAATTTTCGAAAATTAGAAAAAAAAATTTTGAAAGATTTTTGAAAAATTTTTGAAAGTAGAACAAGAAGAAAATTACCTAATCTAAGCAACAAGATGAACCGTCAACTGTCCAAACTCGAACAATCCCCGGTAACGGCACCAAAAACTTGGTACACGAAATTGTGATTCACACTTTGCACAACTCCGCGCAGCTGACCAGCAAGTGCACTGGGTCGTCCAAGTAATACCTTACGTGAGTAAGGTCGATCCCACGGATATTGTCGGCTTGAAGCAAGCTATGGTCATCTTGTAAATCTCAGTCAGGTGGATTCAAATGGTTATGAGGTTTTGATGATTAAAAAGAGAAATAAAACATAAAATAGGATAGAGATACTTATGCAATTCATTGGTGGGAATTTCAGATAAGCGTATGGAGATGCTTTGTTCTCTCTGAGCCTCTGCTTTCCTATTGTCCTTATCCAATCATGCGTACTCCCTTCCATGGCAAGATGTATGTTGGTGGATCACCGTTGTCAATGGCTACCATCCGTCCTCTCAGTGAAAACATGTCCGCTACGGTTTCCCGCATGGCTAATCAGCTGTCGGTTCTTGATCGTCTTGGAATAAGATCCATTGATCCTTTTGCACACTGTCACTACGCCCAACAGTCATGAGTTTGAAGCTCATCACAGTCATTCCATCCCAGATCCTACTCGGAATACTACAGACAAGGTTTAGACTTTCCGGATCTTAAGAATACTGCCAATTGATTCTAGCTTATACCACGAAGACTCTGATCTCACGAAATAGAAGGCTCTGTTGTCAGGAGAGGAAATCATGTGTCGTGAATCAGGAGGCCAAGAGATACACACTCAAGCTCTTGCAGATAGAACGGAGGTGGTTGTTAGGCACGTGTTCATAAGAGAGGATGATGATGAGTGTCACGGATCATCACATCCATCAGGTTGAAGTACGAGTGAATATCTTAGAACGAGAATAAGCATGAATTGAATAGAGAAACAATAATACTTTGTATTAATTCTTGAGGAATAGCAGAGCTCCACACCTTAATCTATGAGGTGTAAAAACTCCACCGTTGAAAATACATAAGTGATGAAGGTCCAGGCATGGCCGAATGGGCAGCCCCCAAAACGTGATCAAGAGATCAAGAGTGATCCTAAGATAGTCTCAAAAATGATCTAAAGATATAAATACAATAGTAAAAAGTCCTATTTATACTAAACTAGTAAACTAGGTTTACAGAAAATGAGTAACTAAGTGTAGATAGTGCAGAAATCCACTTCCGGGGCCCACTTGGTGTGTGTTTAGACTGAGCATTGAAGCTTTCACGTGCATAGGCTCTTCTTGGAGTCTAAACGCCAGTTTTGGTGCCAGTTTGGGCGTTTAACTCCAGCTTTGGTGCCAGTTCTGGCGTTTTACGCCAGAAAAAGGTCTCTGGTGGGAGTTTGGACGCCAGTTTGGGCCATCAAATCTCGGGAAAAGTATGGACTATTATACATTTCTGGAAAGCCCAAGATGTCTACTTTCCATCGCAATTGAGAGCGCGCCAATTCGGTTTTTGTAGCTCCAGAAAATCCACTTCGAGTGCAGGGAGGTCAGAATCCAACAGCATCTTCAGTCCTTTCTCAGCCTCTAAATCAGATTTTTGCTCAGGTCCCTCAATTTCAGCCAGAAAATACCTGAAATCATAGAAAAATACACAAACTCATAGTAAAGTACAAAAATGTGAATTTTGCATAAAAACTAATAAAAATATAATAAAAACTAACTAAAACATACTAAAAACTATGTAAAAACAATGCCAAAAAGCGTATAAATTATCCGCTCATCACTAATCCGACAAGTTCGGCTGCTAAACCCTGGACTGTCCCCCATTGCACATCCCCAAAATTCTATGCATATCTTTTTCTCATATAAAATTTGCTCATTGGGGGTATCATTCCCCGGAATTTATACGTGTCTGGTCACCCTTACAACGTAGGGTCAACAAAGTATCGAGTCTCAACCTGGAACACGTGGTGGCAAGCTACATTACTTTACCCAGGAAAACTCGTATCTCAGATAATTGAGTGCATAAGCCAATAAACATTCATAATCATTTAATCGTTGCATAATCAATCTTTACAGCCATGGCATCATATATACTTTAGTTATCTATATTTTTCATACATAATTCATCATTCTTAACCTTACTTCACCCCTAAGTTACCACCTCTTCCTTGCTTCATCTCATTACTAGGCATACTATTGAGATCTAGGGGGCTAAAAGAGTAAAAATAGAGGTTTACAGGTTCGAAATTAAGCTTTAAAATACAAAATTCATGTTTGCTGAAACAGGAGCCATGCTTATGCGTGGGCGTGCGTTTTGCCATGCTCGCATACGTGAGATACCCAACCCAGAAAGGTTGGTCGCGTCGCGTGCAGATGGTCGCGTACCCAACCCCTCAAAAATGACTGCTCGTGTATGCAAGCACTCTACCCACGTACGCAAGATGCCAATGCCGGAGAGGTTGGTTGCGTCGCGTGCAGAGGTTGCGTACGCAAGCTATGCAGAATGGCAAAAATGCTGAATGCTGTAGAATTTTCAGTTTCGCATTCCAAACTTCCAACGCGCATAATATTTTTGTTTTAAAATCTTTTTCATCTGTTCTTTAAATGGTGTAAACTTCACGGACCCAATTTTCATATGAAATAAGTTTGAAATGATTTGGGAGTCTGTAAGTCGAGTTATGGCTTGCCGAAGTTTGGCCAAAAATCAGTTTTTCACAGAAGCTCATAAACCTCTATTATTACCAAAAACAAATTCAAAACCAACCTGCCATACACAAAAACTAGCACCACAACACACCACATATAATACCAACATCTCCACATCCAACCACAATCAATCATACCTCAATATTACACAACCTTATAGCTAGATTCCTCACTTTAATCAACAAGATCATCAACAATAATCATCTATGCATAATCAATGTTATCAACTTGTCAATAATTATTCAATCACCATTTATCATTCTACTTCCATCATAATAATGATCACCAACACATGCTCAATCCATGTCATCAATCTTTATAAAAAATACTAAGTATTTAACATACTTTATCATTCCAACCTATCCTATTGTCATCTAGCCTAAGTTTCACAAGACATTATATATTAAATACAAGAAACCAAAACCATGCCTTGGCCGATTTCCTCGTATAACCCAAGACAACCCATTTTGAAAGAAGCAAGCCCTCAACACCAATTTCAGCAACTAGCACCAATTCCCAAGCTTTCAATTAAGCTTTCAGCATATCCAATTGCTTTATATCACATATATACATACACCTAACACATTTATCACATATACATATACAAAATTCAATACCCATAAACTTAATCAATGAAGTCGCTAAGAGTTGAGAATTCTTACCGTATCCACAGACCAAATGAACCAAGCCCAACAATTCTTGCAAGCTAAATCAAACCTAAAGTACCAAAACCAACAAAATCTCAACATATATACTCACAAAGTTTGAAATTCAAGGGGTAGAAAAACTTTAGTTAGAGTGAGGATTACTTATGAAATTGTTCCGATAGATTTGTAGAGCTCGACGCGGTGGTCGCGTGGCCACAAATTGTGCGGTGATCGGAGCTCGGAGTAGCAAGATGTGGTGGCTAGAAGTGGAACAAGGGTTTTGTTCTCTTCCTTCTCCCCTCCCCTTATGTTTTGGAACATGAATGATGAATGGGGGAAATGAAATAAGCTGAACCTCATTAGTTGGTAAGTGTGGTTCGGGCCTTGGGCCTAATAGGTTCCGATTTGCCCAGTTCGGTCCGTTCGGCCCAATCTTGGGCCAAATTCTTTGAAATTATTGTCAAAATTCTTATTTTAATTAGCTTTACCCTATTAAACTATAAAATTCACATTTCTAATCCCTTTTATTAAATTTTAATTTATTGATTAATTATTCGCTAATTTTACGGGGTATATACAGAGCTTTATGCTTAAGTCATAAAATAGAGGTGGTGTGGTATTACGACCTCTAAAATAATATATATATATATATATATATATATATATATATATATATGTGTGTGTGTGTGTGTGTGTGTGTGTGTGTGTAATAATCGAAAGAATATAATACTCAGGGAGGCTTAGAGGGATAGCTAAAGAGAATTCGTGAAAATTTAAAAGCGCAACGCTCAGAAATAAAGTTTACTAGCGTACAAAGAAAGCATAGGAACACAAACATAACTATATAGACAAGGAGTGTAGAGAGTCAAGGTACAAAATATTCAAGCCTGCCGAGCTTAGCCTGCGAAGCTAAGGCTGGCTGGAGGATATTTACATACATATATATAAAGTCTATAACCCAAACTATGCAAAAGAAGCCGTAGTTCTCCAAAAACATGTATATGGTGCAAAAGCAATATATATATATATATATATAAAAGGAGAGTTCTATACATATATACATATCTAAACAGAATAAAACATAATGTCCCAAAAGCCCACTTTGCTGCAGAGAACTCCAGACCCTAGCGAGGTGCCTATCGACTTGCATCTGAAAAACACAAATATCCGCATAGAATGAGAATCGGGGATTCTCAGCATGGTAATGGTGCCACATACATAAGATATAAGTTCTCGAAAAAGTCAAAGGCAATCCTAGAATTCTGACACTCAAATTATAACACTTAAAGATTTAAACACGAAAGCCATAAGTAGGGTGGTTCTCTAAAGTTCCTGATCCTAACCAAACTCTATCCAAACCCTCCATCATCCATTTTCCTTCAAATCCTCCTACTCCGATGGAACCACACAGACAAACAAGTAGACCATGGCAAATACAATTAGAATACAAGTAATGCATGTAGCAAGTATAACAATTAAGCATATTAAATTCACATAGGCACTCCCAATTAATGCACAAGAAAGCAATTCAAACAATATGCATATGATGGATGCCTGTCCTATGGCTGATGAGGCTCATCTATCAGTTATCAAGCCAACCCGACAAGTCTGGCTACTGAATCCTGGACTGTCCTTCGATGCGCATCCCCAAGAGTCTACACATAGATTTTTCTCATTCATATATAAAATTTGTTCATTGGGGGAACTTTCTCAAAAATTTATAAGTGCCCGGTCACCCTTGTGACATAGGGTCAACAGAGTATCGAGTCTCAACCTGGAGCACGTGGTGGCATGCTACTGCTCTTTACACAGGAAAATGGGTATCTCAGATAAAAGAAGTGCATAAGCCTCATAGTCATTCATATTCATCCATAAGCATTCATTATAGCCATAACATCACATATAAATCATATCTCTGCACTTCTCATACATAATTCATCATGTTTCATGCTTACTTCACCTCCAAGTTACCATCCCTTCCTAACTTCACCTCACCACTAAGCATACAACTAAGGTTTAGAGGTTAAAAGAGTAAAAATAGAGGTATAGAGTTTCAAAATTGGGTTTTAAAACTGGGGCCTCGTGTACGCGTCACATGGTTCGTGAACGCAGGGGTGCAGTTTGCCTTGCTCACGTACGCATGCACCTGCTCGCGTACGCGAGCTACCAAACCCGAAAGGAATGGTCGCGTCGTGTTCAGGTGGTCGCGTACGCGAATGCTGCAGAACAAGCAAAAATGTTAAGTGTTACAGGATTTCAGTTTTATGCGCCAAACTTCTGACACGCATAACTCTCTCGTTTTAAAACATTTTTCATCTATTCTTCAAACGGTGTAAACTTCACGGATCCAATTTTTATATGAAATAAGTTTGAAAAAGTTTGGGAGTCTAGAAGCCGAGTTATGGCTTGTAGAAGTTTGGCCAAAAATCAGTTTTTCACAAAAATCTTCCAAACGTCTATCTTACCAAATTCCTTTTACAAAATCAAAATCTTACATTTCCAAATGACTCCAACACATCAAATACATCTCCTCATTCCATCTCAACCAACCATACATCATATTAAACAATCCTCATTACAAAAGTTTCTCAATTACACAAACAAAAATTATCAATATACCACCACATACATATTCATTTCCATCACCTTATCTATCATTATCAAAGTCATCATTTAGCATTCCATTTTCATCACAAGCATCTATCACCAAACCCATACTCAACATATTTGAACAATTATCATCAATGATACTAAATAATTAACATAATCATGCATTCCAACCTATCCTATGGTCAGCTAGCCTAAGTTTTCACAAAATATTATGTATTATATACGACAAATCAAAACCATACCTTGGCCAATTTCCTTGGATAACCCAAATACAACTAAATTAGGCAAGGTCCAAGTCTCCACCACCAAAAATTTAGCACCCAAAGCTCTCACTCATGCTTCCAATCTTTTCAATTGTGTTCCAAATCCACTTATAAACTACCTAACACATATTATCACATCCATATACACAAACTAAATACTCAATCACAATTAGCTAAGGGATTCACTGGAGTTTGAGGATCCTCACCATGTATGTGTCTCAATCAAACAAAAGCCCGCTAATTTCTCAAGTCAATTTGACCCTAAAATATCAAATTAACCAAAAATCTCAACACCCAAAACATATAATTTTCGAATTGGAGAAGAGGAAATTAAAACTGGGAATGTAGCTTCCTTACTAAATTAAGTATTGGACTTTGTAGAGCTCGACAATGTGGTCACGTAGCCGCTGCGGCGATCAGAGCTCAGAGTGAAAAGTGTTGAATCAAAGATTTGAGTGAGGGTTTGTAATGGAAAAGTGTTCTTCTCCCTCTTGATGAATATTCATCGTGTTTGCATGTGAAAAGGGGAAGAGAATGAGCAGAGCTTATTAAGTTGAGTGAGTTGGTTAGGCCCACAAGCTCGGTTTGACTGGTTCGGCCCGTTCGGCCCAATCTTGGGCCAATTTTTTTTTAAATTAGTGTCAAAATTCTTATTTTAATTAGCTCTATCTCATTAAACTATAAAATTCATATTTCTAATTTCTTTTATTAAAAATTAATTTATTGACTAATTATTCATAAATTTTATGGGGTTTACAGTATGTATTGAAGCATAAGCAGTCCATCCCTCAGGCTCACAAGGACGAACTGCTCTGATACTATAAAGTAACACCCTAATATTCAAATCCTTATGCTCAAGTCATAAGTTAATGATAGCAAGGTAGTATGACTTTCAAGGTGGATTATAATACATACATACATATATATATATATATATATATATATATATATATATATCTATATAATTGAAAGGAGTTATTTAACGAGAAGCCTAAAAAGGAGTAAAATAAAATCGCGATCGGGAACACTCTCGTATCGAAGAAAAGGAGATAAACATATTCGGATAGCGAATCAAGATAAGGTATAACAATAACAATAGAATAAAGACAAGGTACATATATGTATATAGACATGAGTATAATAGCCACTAGTCGCGACATGTGAAATTTAGGACGACTAGGGTACAATAATAAAATCAGTTGGTAATAGTAATTTTTCTGTCTCTCCCAAAAAATACATCAAAGCCTCTATAGACAAGTTTTCAAAAAGAAATAAATACATAAAAAAGGTTTTCAAAATAAGTTCAGAGAGATTCTAAACAAAAGTAAAACAGAGTCCAATGATCTTCGCCATCTTTCAGATAAACCACAACTTACTGCAGAGCACCTGGACCTACATTTGAAAAACAGAGATATATACGGAATGAGAAACCCCGACCCATAGGTTCTCAATACGGTAAAACTGCCAAATAAATACAATGCACTATAATAAGATCTCACTAAGCATCCTAATCTTCCTTTCATCAATTGTCTGATGACAAGTCATCTTATGCTAGCTTTTCAAGCATTTTTCACTTGTTTCATTAGGTTTTATGCACTTTCTTGCATTGTAAGTAAGTAATTTGGAGTGGATTTTCATGGTCTTGTTAAATCAATCAACCATCCTTTATTTGACATTAAATCATGAGGTTTAAGCTAGAATTAGTTGGTTTTTGAATGATTTATGAACCTTGTAAATTTGGTGATGCTTTGATTGGTTGTTTTGATTACTTGTAGGTGAAGAAATGGTTGAAAAAGGAATTCTTGGCACGCTTTTGAAGTTAAAGCATGCTTTGGACCTTAGGCCACGCTTTGGAAAGCGTGACCTAAGGAAACAAAAGCCTGGTGCATCAACCAAGGAGGCAAAGGGCAGAGCGCTCAGTGAACTTACTTAACTGAGCGCTAGCCCAGCATCAAACCAAACAAGGCCAAGGAAGCACCAAGGCACAGCGCTAAGTTGGAACACATAACTGAGCACCCAAGAGAATCGAAGAAAGCACTAGCGCTCAGTTAACTATCCTACCTTTTTCGTGCCTCCCCAAGAAAAAAAAAGGCACGCTACACCAAAATGGGGGAGCCAAGTTTTGAACCAAGCACTTGGAGGACATGGAAGAAGCACTACAAGCAAGGGAATTGACCAAAATGAAATGGCCAAGGTTTGAACCTTGGACCTTATGCAAACAAAAGGAACGCTAGTGCAAGGAAATTGGCACCTAATTGCATCAGCCAGGGCTCGAATTGGGATCTTGTCTTTAAGGCATGAGGCACTACATTAGTCTTCCTCACTGAGCACTAGTGTTTCACAAAGACTTGGGCCAAGGAAATTGGCGCTGAATCACGGTCACCAAGCGTCGAAGGGGGAGTCCCATGCAACAAAGGGGCGCTCAGTGAGGTTTGTTAACTGAGCGCCAATGCTAGGGAGTCTGCACACAACAAACAAGCCTGGGATAAGCATGTATAGAGCTCAGTTACCTTAAGTAACTGAACGCTCCCCTGGAGCCATACACAAAACAAATCTGGCCAAGACTTTGAGTGCTCAATTGGTTCAATTAACCGAGCGGTTCCCTAGAGGTGCACCATGGGTTCAATTTTAATTCAATTGCCACTTTGGATCCAATTCTTTACCAAATTGAGAAGCCCACTCCAAATTCTGAAGATCAAAAATAGAAAATGTATAAATAAGACTTAGTTTGAGTTAGAGAGAACCTGGATTTTTGACTTTTGAACCTTCTTTTATTCTTAGTTTTATTTGGAGCTCACTTTTACATTTTAGCTTTGAATTGGGATTGAGAGCTGAGTTCTCTCCTCCTTGTTCTTACTTTTGCATTTCTTACTTTCTGTTTATGAATTTCGGATTGAGATTGAAGGAATTCTGTTTCAATCATGGATCTACAATTCATCTTTGTTTTCTTCTGCATAATTCTAAGATTTGGGAATTGGATTTAGCTTTCTATTTTCAATTTTATTTCTTTTGCTACTTTTGCTTTTTGTTTTGGAATTTGAATTGAGATTGAAGAGCTTCATTGATTCAAATTTTGAGAATCATCTTTACCTCTCTTCTCAATTGTTCCAAGAATTAAATCTGAGTTTCCTTGACTATTTTCATTTTCTTTTCTTCTACAAATTGTTCTCTATTGAATCAAGGAAGAAATTGAGATCTAGACTTGTTTTCTAGTCTCATTGAGCCTCTGAGATCTTGAATTTCTTTTCTAGCTCTTGCAATTGAGTTGAATTTACTTTCTGTTTTGTTCTTCACTGCAATTTTCCAATTCTGTTTAGATCTACTGCACTTAATTCATCTTCTTTACTTTTTGTTGTTAAATTCTGAATCCCAGCATCCCACACCCCTTTATTATTCAAACAATTTACATTTCTTGCACTCTAAGCTTCAGCCATTTACATTACTTGCAATTTAAGATTCAGCTATTTTACTTCTTCTGCTCTTTAGTTTACTGTCAATTCTCCCTCTCCTTTTTAGTTTCATGCAATTTAGCTTCTGTTGGTTATAATTTACTCAAATCATCAACTGTTAGCTTAACTAAACTGACCACCTAACTAAAATTGCTTAATCTTTCAATCTCTATTGGATTGACCTCACTCATGTGAGTAATTACTACTTGATGCGACCCGGTACACTTACCGGTGAGTTTTGGTGCTGGAATCCGATTCCAACCCATCAAGTTTTTGGTGCCGTTTCCTGGGATTGACTAGATTGACAATGATTAAGGAAGGTGATGGTATAGATTAAGCACTTTTTCTTTGTTTCTCTTTACTTTTAACTAACATACTAACTGTTTGAATTTTTGTTTAAACTAACCATCACCTCACTCTAGCAGTAGAGTGCAGTGTTCCTAGTTTTTCTACTCTTGTGTTTCTTGTTGTTTTGGTTGTATGACAGAGGCAAGGAGGGAGACCCCTACCCTCTGTGAGACTGACGAAAGAACTCTCAGGAGACTAAGAAGAGAAGCAAGAGGAAAAAGTGTTGTTGGAGAGGAAGGAGCATCTGAGGAAGAATACCAGGAAATGGAAGGTAACCATTCCAATTCTAACCCACCAGAAGGGATAGCTAACAACAATCCACCTCAGAGAAGAGTTTTGGCTTCCTACACCTTTGTGAATCCAAGGCATTATGGGAGTAGCATCCTTACCCCAAATGTCAATGCAAACAACTTTGAATTAAAGCCACAACTCATCACCTTGGTACAAAACAATTGCTCTTATGGAAGAGGCCTACTTGAAGATCCAAACCAACACTTATCCACTTTTCTGAGGATTTGTGACACTGTCAAAACCAATGGAGTGCATCTTGACATTTACAAGCTATTGTTATTTCCATTTTCCCTCATAGACAAAGCTACTCAATGGTTGGAGTCATTTCCAAAAGATAGCATCAACAATTGGGAAGATCTAGTGAACAAGTTCTTAGCCAAGTTCTATCCTCCCCAAAGGATCATTAGACTCAAAACGAAGGTCCAAACATTCACTCAGATGGATGGAGACTCATTCTATGAGGCTTGGGAGAGATACAAGACTGATAAACCATTATTTTATGATTCATATTGTGTTTAATTGAGTGGATTTTATCAAGTCTTTACCCATTTATTCATATGATTACCATGTATTTGCAATTCCTTCCCAAATTGTTCTATGATTGAAAACTTGCTTCCTAGAGTCTTTAATTTGTGTATTTTAATCATCTCTTATTACCATTCGATGCCTTGATATGTGTGTTAAGTGTTTCATACTTCATAGGGCAGGAATGGCTTAAAGAATATAGAGGAAGCTTGCAAAAAGGGAAGGAGCGCAAGAAATAAAGGAGACAACCAACGGATAGCGACGCGCACGCATAGCTGACGCGTGCACACAAATCAGACAAAATCACAGCGACGCGTATGCGTGCTTGATGCGTACGCGTCGATTGGAGTTCGCGCAAATGACACGAGCGCGTGCCTGACGCGCAAGCGTGGCAAGGAAAACGCTGAATGACGCGTATGCGTGACTGACGCGTACGCATGACCTGTGCAATCTGCAGAAATTTTAGAATACGCTGGAGACAGTTTCGGGCCACGTTTTGACCCAAATTTTGGCCCAGAAACACAGATTAAAGTCAGGGAACATGCAGAGACTCATGATATGAGATCATAATTTAGATGTAGTTTTTAGAGAGAGAGGTTCTCTCCTCTCTGTTAGGAATTAGGATTAGAATTTAGGATTTCTGTTATGTTCAGACTACTTTTCTTCATTACAGGTTCAATGTTCCTTTTATTTATTTTTCCAATTTAATTTATGAACTTTTTCATGTTAGATTTGAATATTTTATTTAATATAATTTGAGGTATTTTCATATCAATGATTTATTTCTTTTATTTATGATATAGATAATTTAGAATTTTCCCTTTTGGCTTTGGTTAAGTAATTGGTGACGCTTGAGTTATCAAACTCGAGGTGTTGACTGAAAATTGGAATTCTTTGCTGATTAATTTGGATTCCACTAACTCTAGTCTTTCCAAGGGAAAGAATAGGACTTGAGGATTCATATTGATTTATCCACCTGACTTACCTTCGTAGTTAGAGTGGGAGCAAAAAATCCAATTCTCATCACAATTAATAAGAATAACTAGGATAGGACTTCCAGTTCTCATACCTTGCCAAGAGCATTTCTAGTTCTTATGTTTATTCCTTTTGCCATTTACTATTCTTGCTTTTTATCTTATACATTAAGAAAACCCCAAAAACATATCTTTTTCGATAACCAATAATAAATCATACCTCCCTGCAATTCCTTGAGAAGACGACCCGAGGTTTAAATACTTTGGTTATCAATTTCAAAGGGATTTGTTACTTGTGACAACCAAAACTTTTGTAAGAAAGGAATTCTTGTCAGTCTAGAAGCTATACTTACAACGGGAATTTATTTGTGAAATTCTAGATCGCGCGAGAGTTTCGTTCTTCAAAGACCTTGATCAGAAAGTGTCCCCCTAAAATGTTCAATGAATGGGACATACTTCAGAATTTTTATGAAGTCTTAACTCTGAAGGCTCAAGAAGCACTAGATCACTCAATAGGAGGCTCCTTACAATTGATGAAGACTGTAGAGGAGGCCCAAAACCTCATTGATATGGTAGCAAACAATCAATATTTTTTTGCTCATCAGAGACAACACCAACCATCACAAAGGAAAGGGGTGTTAGAGTTGGAAGGAGTGGATTCTATCCTAGCTCAAAATAAAATGATACAACAGTAAATTCAGCAACAATTTGAACAAATGGCTAAGAAGATTGATAGCCTGCAAGTTGCATCAGTGAATGTCACAAACCAACCACCAACTGGGTGGGGACAAAGTGAAGAAGCTTGTGAAGATCAGCAGCAGGAACAAGTACATTATACGGCGGCATGAGTTTTTGTGACTAAATATCTAAGCATTTTCAATGGGGAGATAAAAAAAAAAAAAAAAAAAAAAAAAAAAAAAAAAAAAAAAAAAAAAAAAAAAAAAAAAAAAAAAAAAAAAAAAAAAAAAAAAAAAAAATTATAATGAGCATATTTTCTTTTATTTTTTAGGTAGTTTTTAGTAAGTTCAAGCTACTTTTAGGGATGTTTTCATTAGTTTTTATGTTAAATTCACATTTCTGGACTTTACTATGAGTTTGTGTTTTTTCTGTGATTTTAGGTAATTTCTGGCTGAAATTGAGGGACTTGAGCAAAACTCTGATAGGAGGCTGACAAAGGACTGCTAATGCTGTTGGAATCTGACCTCCCTCATCAAAATGATTTTCTGGAGCTACAAACTCCAAATCGCCGCTCTAAGGGCGTTGGAAAGTGATATCCAGAGCTTTCCAGCAATATATAATAGTCCATACTTTATTGGGAATTGATGACGTAAACTGGCGCTCAACGCCAGTTCCATGTTGCTGTC